>NC_056725.1:1264750418-1264780418 GCF_019279795.1 Protopterus annectens | reverse complement strand
TAAGTAAAGGATTTTATGACTGTGTTTGAGCTCAAGCTCAGAGACAGGATGTCTGAGCAAGAAATTCTTTCTATTGTGCTAAGACAGAGATAATTACTAGGTTTCACATGTGAAGTGTCTTTTATTGCTGTGGCTTCCTGGCAGGTGCAGATCAAAGAAATGTTAAATTTTGAGTTCTGTTAGCCTGGGAACTAAATCAGAGAAGAGACAAGAATAATGCAATCTGAAATTACTCAGCAATATTATCAATTTAAGGACAGAAAGAAAAAATAGCATTTTATATTTTGCTCTGGATCTAACAACAACTCACCAGCACTTGCTTTGCTCTGTCAGTAGTTTATTTAGAACAGTAATTTATCTTAGAGATAGATAGGAATATAGCCAGATTAATCTAGCTGTTTTTTTATATTTATGTCAGACTGCTCTTCAATATTGTTTTAAAGTATTTTCTTGTTATTTCAGAACTCTCTATTATCACTGTGTTGAATTGACGAAAGTAGTGTTATTTACTTATTAAATATTTTAAACCTTTTAACTGGGGCTGGTTTGTCTGTAGATATATTTAAGCTCTTAAGAGTACTTTCATGTATTTGATGACACTGTATAGGCCATTCCTCAATAGCCTTCAAGTCTTAGTTACACTTACCAATTGGATAATAATAACATTACACAGTAGAATTGGACACCCTTTGGTAAGGGCCTTTATAGTAGCTGATAAGGGTGGTTGGTGACAGTTGGTACTACCTTATAGTCTGGGCAGAAGGGAGCATAGCTGGAGAACCTGTGTCAGCCTTCCCCAGGAGTGTCAGTGTGTTTGTATATAATTCATATCTCAAAGTGTGTGTGTATGTGTCAGCTACTTGTGCAGGGACACGAAGCACTGGTTGGACAGAGAGGGTGCTGGAGGTTTTGGCTTGACCACTCAGCTGAGATCTGAACCCTATAGCTGTGCCAGTGGTAGTCTTATTGGAGATCTGGAGAGAAAGGGAGAAACCAGCTAAAGACTGACTGTGATCTCTGAGTGCTCTTAAGGGAAAGTGTACTTTACTGTGTGTGTACTTGTTATCCTCCGAATGTGGATGTCCCTCACCGGTGCTAGTGGTGAGGATTCAGGCACCTTGATTACTGAGCCAATGCACGGGCATCACAAGTAAGATAACCCATGCAGCACTACAGCAATATCTCCAAACCCAGATTAGCATATTCAGGATGATGTCAGACATTCACAGGTAATAGTGTCTACAGTGACACTCTTTACAAAGGGGAGCCAGGCCCAGGAATCTGTTACAGCTGTTCCAGGAAACATGTAAAGCATTCAGTACTCTACACCAAATGCACAGTGATATTGTTATGGTTCAGAGCCCTGCCACACAGAGCCAGCTGGAAAGGATCAGAGTCCTCCAGTGCATACATGTGGATTTACAGCACTACTTGGAAATGGCATAAATTAGGGCTAATGCCATGATCACACTGGTGTGTAGCAGGGTGGCCCATCAACCACCAAGCATTCATACACTGGTTAGGAATTTTCAGACTCAAGCAGGAGTCAGGCTTGGAAGGAGAAGAGGACGGGGTACTGTCCAAACACAAGGGTCAGATCACATGAGACTACAAGTGCTTCTCGGGAAAGTACTGCAATTAGTCAGTGGGGGGGCAAGCACAACAGATTTCATGTCAGTGTTCATCTACACCTGGCAGGACCTCCCATTTGAGGTCCCAGTCATGGTACTGCAGCATTGTCAGATCAGTGTCTGCAGGATCACCTGCATCAAGTAGGTCACAATATTGGAACAACTCATTATCCAGCTATCATGGCAGCCCCTCTTCAAAAATCACTTGCACCATCATATAGCCTGTCTTTAGGGGATGCATATGATACATTTGAACTTGACTTACTATAAATCAAGTGTGACATTTCTGTTACTTGCAATTTGATCTTCACAAACACAAGTGAACCACCTCACTAGAATTAATTTTGCAAACAGTTAAAATATAATTATTGCTTATATGATACCTTGTGACGTCTTGAAAATAAGTCAATGAGTACTCAGCCATGGCTTTTACAAGCAGTAACATGAGTAACTGTTCTGAATAAAAAAAAAATTGTAATAATTATTTAAAGATGAGAGGGAATGTCCGATAAACAGTGACAGTAGATCATGCACCACACAGCATAGCCCATAGATATCACTGCATGTGTCAGTTATATTTCGTGTTTTTACAAGAAAGGAAACACTAACCTAAATGTTATGGTCATAGTTCTGGACTAGATGCTCTTTCTTTGCTTGAGTAGCCATATGCTGTGCATGAGTCTGATGCATGGAGTCCCCTACTACTGCTGCCAGATGGTCACCATTAATCATAGTAAGACTGAAACTGGGAACTTCATTGACAGCATTTGTCACTTTACCACCAGACTGACACATGTTTGTGTTGTGCAGAATGCACTCAATAGCTGGATCATCCTGAAGGGCACACTCAAAGTTCTAACTCATTCACTCCAATGGAGCTCAGGAAGTTTGCACTGTAACTTTCAATTGGTGGAGTCTAGACCTTTTGACAGAATCAAATTATGTCATCACATTTCAAACAAATGTTCATATTTCTGGAACCTTAGGGGTTATGAAAGAAGTATAAATGGCAAAGTCTTTAGCACAAACTACTTTTATATTGGTAATATTCTTTAGGTTCTAGGTCTTAAACCAAATTTTATAAGTCACAGTAAACACAGTCCCCGAAATTCATGAAGCTTGTGCCAGGCACCGGAGTAGCGTCGGAGATGTTGCACCAAATATGACTGCCGAGCCATTCAAGTACGAGCTGTTTCCACGTGCACTACCAGCATACACCAGAGCTGTGCAGCTCCTGGTGCATGTATGCTAATTACCCCATTTGCAGCAGTGTAGCATGCAAATGAAGGTGTATAGCGATTCATGAAGTGGTGCAGGCGTAGCGTAAGCATGAAGAAATGTAAACCAAAAAAAGGTTTACATTTTTTCAAGCATAAAATCGGAGCCATGAAAATAGACCAAACTTATGTATTATAATGTTAATATATGCCAATGGCTAAATATATAGCCAGTGGCATAAAAAAAACATGCACAACACATAAAAAATAACATTTAATGTCATGGCCACACTAACGCAAAGTAAAACCGCAGTGCATCTGTGTGCAAATGGGATCACAAGGAAAATATATTTAGATGTCATAAAACTGCAATGTAACACAATTCATGAATTCCCCATAATAGTCAATGGCACGCATGTTACACCACAACAATGGCGCAAGGGTTGCTAAGAGTCTGTGACAGTGTTCTGCATGGTAACTAGGAATTAGTAGTCAATGCCATGCAAATGAGTCAAATAATACTGAATCGCAAATGCCCCACCAGCGTAAGGATGTACCACATGGCATAGCGGTACAACACTGAGGAGTGGTCTGGAGGTAAACATGACATCAAGAGAGGGGTGCGCCACCATAGCTGTAAGCACATTGGATCATTGCTAATCCGGGTTGCCTGTTGCTAAGCAAAGCTGCAGGATAGGGGTTTGGAAGTAGCCATAGCTTTGCTTAGCTGAGAGTACAGAAGGTAACCGAAAGTGCATGTGAACGTGGATGAAAACGCACTCAAAACCCGGTAAATGGCTGTGCGTGGCACACACCACAGCTGAAACAGGAAGGATACGGGAAGACAATAAGGAAATGCTACAGCATGGTAATTGGAGTACAAATGAGTAATTAACACCTAGGAACTCACAGTGGGCCATTGACAACAGCTAACAAGGCTGCTAGCAGCTACCTGCAGAACAGGAAAGGGGAGGGGCCATATAGCAAAGAAAAGAGAGCTGCCACAGCAGAACAAAGCAAACTTGCAGTAGATCAGCTACATAAAACATTTCCCAACACAATCCTAGGTTGTGAAAGTACAAAACAAGAAAGCCGGCAGCTGGATGCATGCCTGACAATGGGAGGGGAATCAGGTTGAAAGTGAAGTAAAGGGCAATAGATGAATCACGGCAGCCAAGCGTAAGTCAACACCAAAGGCCCCACAATAGCAGTACCTGCTGTAAAACCAATAATTAATATACCTTGCAGCTAGAATTGCACAAATATACCCAATTACACCAGCATCATCCATTGCACAATAGTATAAGGTGTGAAAGCCCCACATACACACTTGTGTATTCCCAGACACTCTGCACCATTGGTGTATACAGACGGGGAACTTTTAATATGTACATGTTAGGGGCTGCCATAGCTTTGATTCACCAGCATGTGTTGGAGACTGACGGTGGTGTGGAGGATGATGCTGACAACCATCTCAGGCACCGGAGGAGGAGATGAGTGTTCAGACCCAGGGTAACCTACCAGGGGCTACATGATCTGGAGATAGTAGGGCATTACAGGGTGGACAGGGACATCATACAGCAACTTGTTGAGCTGTGCCAGCCATGCCTCAGAGCCAGAAGTAACAGAGGGGAACCCATCCCAGTGGAGACAAAAGTATGTGTAAGCTTGAGAATACTAGCCACAGGTACCTTCCAAAGGCCAACTGGGGATATCATGGGGATCTCACAGGCATCAGCATCCAGGGTACTCCACCAGTTCCTGGATGCCATGTTACCACATGCCAATGAGCACATATACTTCCCCCGAATGCAGGAGGAGTTGGCCAGCAATATGCATCTCTTCCACCATGTGGCAGACTACCTGGAGGTACTGGGTGCAATAGACTGCACACACATACACATCAAGTTATCACCCAGTGAGCAGGGTAGGCACTACATAAACCACAAGGGATACCACTCCATCAGCTGCCAGGTCATGTGCAATGCCCAGGGCATTATCATGGATGTGTGTGCTGGCAGACCTGGAAGCTATCACGACTCCCACATCTGGCATGCCTCACAGCTGTATCAGGTATTTGCCAGGGGGGACATCCCATATGGCCACCAGGTGGGGGATGCTGGCTATGCACTGGAACCATGAATGATGATTCCCATCAGAAATGCACACACAGCCACACAAGAACGCCATAATGAGGCACACACAGAAACCAGAATCATCATAGAGCGAGTGTTTGGGATGCTGAAATCACGGTTCCATTGCTTGGACATATCTGGTGGAGCCTTGCAGTACTCTCCAGGCATGTATGCCCACATCTTCATAGTATGTGCAATGCTACACAATATGATCCTGCGGAAACAACTGCAGCAGGGACAGAATGGTGAAGGACCTCACTGCCCACCACCATTGCCAAGGGACCCACAGGCACAGAGGGACTCAGATCACAAACACCCTGTGCTAGCCCCAGTAGGCAGATGGAGGTGTGCCCAGTATGCCCATGCCTTGGCAAAGTGGGAACATATAGCACACACACTGACAGTGTAGGCACTCATGGACTGGCACCTTTCTCCACCTGCACACACAGCAAACATGGATGGCACACACACACGACAACCTGTAAATTGTCATGTATAGGTGGTCTACTGTGTGCATCATACATAGGTGGCCCTTAACTATTGTACAAACAACTGCCATTGGCACAAGGTAAGTCAATACCTGAACAGTAAATTAAACTATCAGCATGTGTCCATACTGTATGTAGAAGTTCATAGATACATAGGTAGGTACATGCCTAACTGCCTGTGGCCATTCATAAGCATAGGCAAAAAGTGTCTGCTGTTGCCACCCCATTGATTAACTAACTGTCCCTCTGTGGATCAGAGCCAATTGTGGGATCCCTGGGGTGTATCCACTGTTCCCACCCACTCTGCAAGGATTCCCTGGAGTGTTAGTGAGGGGTTTTGTATAATGTAATCAGGGATGTAGTTCCAAATAATGGGGAGTATCCCTGACAGGAATCTTCTCAGATGTTTACATGTTACATAGTATACCTTAAACACAGCTTGCATATATAGGTAGTATTCCACAGAATAATAAACATGTGGAACACACAACTGCTGAAATGTGCGATAATCACCCTTGCACTTCCAGTGCCTGCTCTGAGAGGTAAAATACCACTGCCAGGATTAGAACAGGCAACCATGTACACAATCTTCACAATAACATACCATTAAGCTACCTGAGATGTACCAATGGCAGTTGTGTATAGTGACAGGATAAAACACAAAAGGTAGGAATGTGTGGAAATAGAAAAAACTGGCATGTACCCAATGAAAGGTGTATGTTTATATATATATATATATATATATATATATATATATATATATATATATATATATATATATAGATATATATATATATATATATATACACACACACACACACACATCATCATATATATAGAGAGAGAGGGAGAGAGAGAGATATATGTCGATATATGGGGATATACATATATATATATAGATATATAGATAGGTTAACAACATCTACATAACCAAGAAGGTACATATAAATGGGATGCCTACCACATACCGACTGCTTGACATATCGAAGCGCATAATCCCGAGGCTTAAGGTCCGAAAGTACACAGTACTGAAATACCAGATGTGCGAGGTGTAAAATCAGGATGTTAAGGGACAGTCAGTGCTTCTGGTGTTGCAGTTCAGGTAGGTTACTGTGTGTAAGTGTGTTTCTGAGGGCTGTAGTGTGTGTAAGTGTGTGTTCTGAGTGTGGTGTGTGTTCTTGTGGGACTGTAATGTGTGGGTGTGGGATAGCTTTGTGAGTCGGTTTGCATGATCTAGGAGGTAGAATATTAAAGTAGGGGGGTGTGGGGGCGCAGACACCTACATGGGGCATGTAGGGTGGCTTTCCCACCTGCTCATATGTAGTGTAGGATGATTTGTTTGGATGTGGTGGGTAGCATTGTGTCTGTGTGTGCGTGTGTGTGTTCCATGTTCATGTTACTTTCTCGAGTTACTGTCAGTAATGTGGGGTATGGGAGGCTGGGTCCGGTACTGTGGGCGTCGGAACTGTGTGGTTTCAGGATTCCGTAGGTATCCCGTATACAGCGGTTGAAGTGTTCATATATGAGTATAACATGGACCGTAGCAATCACACATTCCGCCACGACCAACCTTTATGAACAAAGGATATGGAGAGTATATGCCTATACACTATTACAAATATAGACTGAAAAAAGGTGAATGCAGCTGTCTAAAAGTCCAACACAGTAGGTTAAAGCGAAATATAATCAAAAAGACTTAGTCGGACTACCACGAAAAAGACATAAAAATAATTTATTGAGTTAAAAACAGATAAGCGCTTTTTTTCGTCTGAATGCAGCTTCATCAGTTCTAATTAATCAAAGTGTTTGCTTGTATTTAAATAGTATGGTGTAATTATTTATCATTCAATTAATCAATTATCTTAATATATATTAATACAACTCTATAGCAAAAATATCAATAAAATCAGTCTATATATTGTCATTTCAATAGCAAAATCCACAAAATAAATATGAATGAGGAAATTATTTTGTGGATTTTGCTATTGAAATGACAATATATAGACTGATTGTATTGATATTTTTGCTATAGAGTTGTATTAATATATATTAAGATAATTGATTAATTGAATGATAAATAATTACACCATACTATTTAAATGCAAATACACTGATGTAATTAGCGTATCTGATGGAAAGCGATCCATCTGTTTTAACTCAATAATTATTTTATGTCTTATATTAGTCCTTAAATCTTTGATACTATTACAAATATGTGCTATGGACATGAGCCAATGATAGGGTTACCACCTGTCCCACTTTGCGAGGGAGAGTCCCTCTTTGGGCGGTTGTGTCCTGACCAAATATATTAAATGTGGCAAATGTCCTGAGATTGTATGACATACTTATGTCCCATATGTTATGTAATAGTTGCATACAATAGTTTTTTCTGTATCTACAATACCTACATGTTACAAGAAACAGGATAAGCAACTAAACTGCTACAAGAATAAGCTTATATTTAGGCAAGAATGGAAAGTTCTATCCCTTGCACTGGTCGTGGGTTTATGTCGGCCTGTAAAATCTGATGTGTGTCCCGAAAATGCCCCACTATGGCCATATGAAAAGGTGGCAACCCTAGCCAAAGAGGGTCAGTCACCAACACAACTACAATGACTGCAAATACCTATGACAGAAATACACAGCTTTCATGTAGCAACACTTTATTACATTCTGATGTATTGCCAAAAGGATTCAAGGACTAACATCGCCAGCATGCCATACAGGAACCACTTAACAGTGCCTTAATGAATCTGCCTGCAGTTACCATAGTATTAGTCCATAGGTGTTCAAATAGGGAAGGAACCCTCACGCACATATCAATTATGTATAAAAGCAGTTCCTACACACCTGCATCTGCTATGCACACCCACCAACATCACCGCCACACCCAGACAAATTACAATACAAACTGTAATAACATCACAAATCATTCACTCACTGTACGGCATCTGCAGAAGCCTTAACATACCTTGTCAGAGACACGCTAACATGGCCCTGTGTGAAATAGTTGCTGTTATACAATGGAACAGCTGCTGCCGTTACAGGGTTTGTTTGCACTAATCCCGTTTCAGAGGGTTGTGTGTACACCTGGATGTGTTACCAATTACTGAGTAACAGCACAGTATGATACACATGTACACCAAATCAAGGATGTCTGGTGAGCACACTGTCAACCACATAACAGTTCATGCATAGCCATACAGCCTTGAGCTGCTCAAACATCCTTGCCAGACTGAAACATCTGCAGAATTATCAGGTACAAACAAACCCTGCATAAGTAGCAATATTCTGAAATATAACAGCTGTACTCACATGTAGAACACAATCGTCTAGCCATTACATACAATCCACGGGAGCCATGAAGCTAATATATTTCTGTCTGTCTCCATACAGCTGTTGAAATACATCACAAACAACACATCCAGGCCATCTTCCTCGAAAGTAAGGCAAAGGGACAACGCCCAAAAGGAGTACTCAGTTATACACCACTTTTGCCATGGTATCGGCTAATGGAGTAGCTGCACAGCTGATGTGCAGCTAATTAACTACTTTGGAACACCAATTGGTGTCAGGATACCACATGTTACCGATATTTAACTAGAAAAGTATGGCTTATCATACATTCAAACCATCCGTATATGCCAGCAGAACGTTAAAAAGAAGATTGAAGCACGAAGTGAAAAGGATTGAATCAACAGTTAACGACACCTCGGGTTACTAATAAGGTATGTAGTGCACTCAGTATGTCTGTGTATTTAGTACCTGTTTTGCAATATTTAAAGTGCACGCAATCCATATAGTGGAAACAGTTATCTTGTAGTGATGTTTTGTTGAGCATAGTAACGCTTGTAGTATTTATGTGTGTACTGCTGTAGGTCATAAGGCAAACACCGCATACACCACAAGGGATGCTATATAATGGCTTTGAACACAAATATTCCTCACCAGCCGCTGTCAGTGGCAGGGCTGGTCCCAACAAGTATGTGCTATAACAGGGGATAGTATATGTTGATATATTGTAACAGTAGCCATACATATGGGTGTATTACTGAGAATAACATGTCGAAGGTTGGCCCACTGTGCAATTATGATTTGCATTGTGGGATATTGTGCCAATAACTGTGTAATGTACAGTATTGTAGGCAGATAGGTATTACAAGTTACATAGCGTTACTGTTATGTTAGGCAAACATTAGTTATGTCTATTGGCATTTACAATACACAATAACAGGATACATATGACATGTAGTTACCCGACAGTTTATCAGCATGATAGCAAAGTAAAATGGATGAGCTACTTAACTATCCATGCACATAAGACATGTAATAAGTGCAAAGATAAGTACTAGGCTGTCTTACCAAGGGGATTTATAAGCCTAGCTAGAGTGTGTTGGCTTTCACCACCCCCATAGGTCAGTTCCTTGTACCTCTGAATGGCAGAGCCATTAGTTCCCTGTGCCTCTGTCCAACAGAGCCACTGTAGTGATCCCCGGGGTACATTTCTGTCTCCCATCCACACGTCAAGATTTCCCTTGAAGAGTGCTAGTGAGGGGTCCTGCCTGATGTACATTGGAATCATGTTCCAAAGCATGGGGAGTATCCAGGTCAGGAATCTATCCATCCAGCATGTCCTAGTCATCGTTGTGGTTAGGTGCATATCCCTAGAGCACGTGGCTCTCAGGGGCCTCTGTTTAGGTGGAGCATATCCAGCAATACTGGGTTAGACATGGGCCTTGCATGTCAAGCAGAGATCACCTGTGAGTATGTGGTATGCAACCGAGAACAGCTGGAGTTTCATAGGTTGGGCTGCATAGGTCATCTGTTTGAGGTCAGTAATCCTCTTGGTGTGGTACTGTTGTGGTCTTCCAAGCTGTTGCAGTTGTCTTGTAAGGTATATCCAAAAGGGGGTGTTGTATCCTTTAATGGGTCTAATAAGTCATGAGTAGAGAGGCACAATGGCCTCCTTTTATCTGGATGCGAACCCATTCGAGATTTGGGGGGGCACATAGAAGGATATTCTAACCACCTTGTCATTATGGGTATCGAAGGAGAGATTGCTATCTACTGGGGATCCCAGATCCCTTATTACCTTTTCTGTATGTAGGGGACTAGCACCTATGTGGTAGTCCGCGGGTAATTAGTTATATCCAAAGGGGATGACTATGCACTTTTTGGCATTCAGCTTGAGGCCATGATATTGACACCAAGTATCCATCTCAGTTATGTCCCCTAGTTTGCAGTCGTCTGCAAACCTTTTCAGCCAAAGCCCTCCTGTGCTTGGCTGTATGTCTGAGAATTATATACCGAACATGAGGAGTCCTAGGACTGAGCCCTGGGGGACGCCACTTATAACTGGTATACAGTCAGACCTAGGGTATGCAACTCCCACTGTGTGGGTTCTGTCCGTGAGCCACTTTGCAAACCATCACATGATGTAGGGGTTAATGTTCAGGCGGATGGGTATGTCGATAATACCAGAATGAGGAATGGTGTTGAAAGCCTTTGAGAGATCTAGGTAGGCTGTGTGGACCTCCTTACCCTCATCTAATGCCTTGGTAACTGTCTCTAAGAAGTCCACCAGGGTTAGGAGGCATGGTCTGCCCTTAACAAAGCCAAACCGGGGGGGGTTAAAGGTTTGGAAGTACCCAATGTCTCTGTGACTGAGATTCATTATGTGCTCCATAGCCTTGCAGACCAGGCTAGTCAGGCCTATAGGGCAATAGGTCCCATGGTCCGTTGTGGCACCACCTTTGTGGAGTGGGATAACTTTTGCTGTGTGCCATTCAGGGGGCACTAAGCCTGATGCAAGGCTATTATTGCACATGGTGCATAGGTGGGGAGCCAGTACGTTCTGAAGTTCGTGTAAAACGCAGCCTGGGATGTTGTCCAGTCCCATAGATGCTGTGATATTGGCTTTAGAGTGTGCAGCTTTGAGAGGGAGGGGGGGAAAGGTAGCACTGAATATATCTGCCAGGATGTTGGCAATATCAGTTGTTTCTGTAATGTTCGTTCCTTTGTGCTGTAACTCAGAGCAGATCTGGGTGTTGACATGGAGATATTTGACATAGCTATATAATGCTTTGTGGTTGTTGCTAGAATTAGTGGCGGTTTTGTTTTCGTAGCTAGCTTTGGAGGATCTTATAAGGGATCTCACCTTCTTACTGAGGCTGACCAGGGAGCTCTTCCATGCATGGGATTGTACTCTCTTTTGCAACAGTGTCTTCCTTCTGTTGTACAGTTTGTTTATGGCAGGGGACCACCATATTGGTTTCCTTAATTAGGAGTATAGTGTCTTGGTTCTGTTTGGGATAGCACAATCCATGCACTCGTGTAAGTGCTTATAGAGTGCATTTGTGTAGGATTCAGCAGCTGTAATAGTATTGTCCATCTGCATGGGTGTCATGCCGTTCACCACGTCTTTCTTAAGAAGCATGAAGTTGGCTTTGTAGACATATTATACTGTGGTTCCGTTAATGAGGGGAAGGGCGGGATGTGGATATCAATGGTGTTCAGCTCATGGTCGGATTGGACCAACGAGGAGTTGACTTCAGGTGTGGAACACCGGTCACTCATGTTAGTAATGCCTAGGTCTAGGATATTGTTGCCCCTGGTGGGTGTGTGGATATGTTGATCCAGCTCATTGGTGTTTATGAATTCCAGAAAGTGTTGAGCTAATGAGTTGGTACATGAGTAGTTTTCTCAGTTAATGGTGGGGTAGATTCAGTGAGCCTATGTGATGAGTGTGGTGTGACACGAATGTTTACCTTCTCCACATGACTGTCAGGGTCAGGCTTGGTTGGAGAGAGCTTTACCTCCAGTTTGGCTAGATAAGTGCATCTCTCACAGGTTGTAGTGTTGGGTAGTAGGTGGAGAGGGCTGTCTGTGTACATGAGACAATGTCTACATTGCGTCAAGATGTCCAGATTCATCAGATAGACAGGAGAGAACACTGGCAGCTGACCCTTTGACATGCCTGAATATAAAACTAATTTCCCCTAGATAAGTGAGAAAAGTGAGTACAAGAGCTATTTTACTCTAAGCAAGTGAGAAAAGTATGTACAAAACCTGTTTACCTCTAGGTAATGAGGAAGACTGAGTGCTATAGTAATTAGTAGCTTACGTAGTGCTTACAAGTTCTGAACAAGTGCTGAGCATGAATAAGCAATCCAAATAGGGTCTTGGATAACATAAACACACTGCCCCCCAACAGGTACACAGTCATATATCCATGTACACCACAGGGCCCCTGTACCCACAACTATGCAGGTACAAGCTGCACTCAGGCTGCATGGGACCTGTCCACATCACAGGTTGTATCATACACATATGGCAAAACAAGATGCTTTCCACGTACACATCATGTAAAACATAGCTCCATGTCAGTCTGTGTACACACTAAATGGTGCACACCAACAGGTATCACAACCCACAAAGGGGGAGACACCACTGATAATGGGAAGTACTGCACTACTACTCTGCTGAGTCTGGTATGAAAGGCCATGAACCTTGATCAAATAATTGATGTCAGCAGTACAAATGTAGATGACAGTAAGGTTGATTTCACACTGCATATCATAACCTTGCCAGGTCAGAGGACATCAACACCCATACTGTGTTCCACCTATACTCGGTATACTAGATGTACATTTCTATGTCACAGGAGTGTTTTGCAACGTGACTGCTGGCAGAACCAACACTACAGAAGGTGTCTGAATAATACATGCTCATCACACCAATGGCAGCTACAGTAAGACAGGGTTAATTAATTGTATTCCTCCTCATTGTAGTCCATACCTCACAGACAAACAGAAGGCATCTGCCTATTGAAGGCAGATTAACTTTCCTTCTTCCTCTCTCTCTTTTCTCCTACCATAATTCTTTCATTCTCTTCTCCCTGTATCCTTGATAGCTCTCCCTTTACATAACATCTATGTAGATAAATGTTATCTCATATATACTGTATGACCATTGTAATCCATAAAAAAAAACAAAAAACTTTATTTCATTTTTTTTAAGACATATTATTGTTACTCTTTTGTTTTTTCTCCTATCATATTTGTATATTACATATATTAACTAACTCTGTTTATAAATTTTAATCTTGTATTGCCTAGTTTCTGTTTAAACTTGTAATAACCATTGGAGCTTTTCTCCCTGGGTCTCTACTGAAAATGGACATATATCCAGCTGGACTAGCCCGGTCATCAAATGTAAAATAAATAAATAAAATAAAATAAAGTATGCGAATGACTATGACCTAGGAGCAATGCTGACTCAAGAGTGTTGTGGACAACATACAGAAGGGGCTTTGTGGGTGAGGTGTGTGTGACATATGGCCACAATCTGACAGCTACATATTGCATTGTCACCCCTCTGTTACTACCTCTGTATCCATGAACTACCACATAGGCAGCGGTCAACATAATGTACACTGTGTGTAAGGGATGCAGCTGGGCAGTTGTCTTTCCTGTGATAGCTACGTCACCACACCTGTCAGGTAGTCATATGTGGCAACCCTAATAATGACAGAGTGTCATCCATGAATATAGAGATCATTGCCCAGCCATACACACCACTCAAGTGACCCATATCAGATGACATATTTCCTTTAAGGGGTATTGGCCATGTGCAGATGGCCTACACCAGCCTTGCCATTCCCTATCTCCACTATGTAGCATGATGCATACCCTAAATAAATCAATGTCCAACCCAGTGATGTTGGACATGCTACACGTACACATCCTGATCTCAAACACATACTTCATGGACATCCACCTTCCACATGCTGGACAGATCCTTGTCCCATATACTTTACATAGTTCTGCCATACTATGCATTCCTGTCCGTCAAAGCTGCACATCGCTCCCCTCTCAGACATGGTGTGATTACAGCATGGTAAATGTATCATTAACCCTGTGGATCAGTAATGTGGCACTGCTCCACCTGGCCCCAGAGACCTGCCTGTCGGCTACTGCCAGTTAACCTTTCAACCTAGATTCATACATGGCCCATGGCATATAACCTACTAGTTGACCTTGACTGTACATGCTATAGTTGATATCCATCCCTGCAAATACCATCTAGCTAGCCAGTGTCCCATGTGTATCACATGTGCAACACAGGTGATACATGGCAGGATGCTGAATTGCTGTACAGTGCCGTGTAGATGTATATGGCAGAACACATACATGTAAAACCTTATGTGAGCAAGTCTGCAGGGTCACAGGTCATGTCTGTTAAGGCAGTGTAAGTCTTTATATGTGACATATACACAGCATCAAGGTCAACTGCATTAATGTGGATACATCCAGCCATGTGCTGATAGGTAGGAACACCATTACAGGCAAACAGACATGCCCACATCAAGACAGCATCCACATGGAGTATGAGCAATGTAATCAGGCAACACACACATATATATGGTGATAATATCCACTTACCATTGAGTGTCACGTGTGTGTGACACAAACACATCAGTGTCATGTAGATTTGCAAATACAACTATTCAAACGTAATAAATGCGATACACATGTATGTTCAGCTGTAGCTCTGTATGTCTCTGTGAGTTACTGTGACCTGTCTCCATCATTATGTCTTCCAGGAATGCCACGTTCAAGGCTACCCCCTTTTACCCACTTGGAGGATGAGGCCCTCATCCCATACCTACTTGACAATCATAATATCCTGTTCAGCCATGTGCCACAGGATGAACAGCAGCGGGATGCCCTGTGGATGGAACTTCGCAGGAGGGTTAATGATGTGGGTAGCCACAAACGCACATACCAGCAGGTGCGCAGACACTGTAGAGACCTTATTAGATGGGCGAAACAGTGTCTGAATGCAATCGCCAGGGAACAAGGTGCAACAGGTGGTGGACCACCAACCCAGCCCCCACTCACACATACCGAGGAGCTACTGGCCAAACTGGGGACACCTGCAGAACCACATCTACAAGCCTTAGCCGATATTGTGGAGGTGGGTGTCTCTCAACCACTGATCCTGGAGTTGCCTGGTAAGTCAGTACTGCACCTATAACAACTATATCCCATATAGTTGCATGTGTCACTGTACAATATGTAATGTAACATCATATGCAAGACATGTATACACACATGCCGCATACTATAGTATGCTACTCTGTGTATGCACACATGTGCATACACCATAATATAGTCTAATGTACTGGTGTATGTGTTAACATGCACATTGCACCCTGTAGCCATCATACAGGCATGGATAATGCTCATACTGCTGTGTTACTCCTATTTAGGCACCTCTGGTGTTCCACTGTGACAGCAGCCTGTTGCAGGTGAGACTGTTATTATTTATCAGGCATTGTAATGCACAGATCTATCTGCCATGTGGCCATTTGCAAAATGTGCACATAATGTGTGGTCCTGTCACAATATACAGGTCGGACCTGCAATGCATCACAATGCCTACCCATGTGCAACACTTGCAAACTATGTGAATCACCTCACCGACATGAATCCTCACAAACTGTCATTGCCAGATGTGTAGACAGCTGTGCATACAATGGTGGAGGTGCTGTTCACTGTAGGGACATGTACTACAGATCAGAACTACACATGTGGGGAATACAAACAGTACTACACAGTGGGCTGGAGTATGTCCAGCCCACAGGATTCACTAGTGTGGATCATAGCCCTGCTATGCATGTCACACAATGTGATGTGTTATCTTGACATGTCCATTATATCTAGTGACCTGGCTGCAACACTGCCTAACTAACCTGCAAACATATCCCACATACCACCCTTTGTCTGCATAACCCTGCTGTCAGTGGAGCATATGACATCTATGGGTGTATGTCATATGGGACAACCCAGACATGAGAAATAGAAGCCCATCACAATAATTTGGCCAACACATGTACACACATGGCCATGGTGGATGGCCAGAGACATGAAGCAACACACACAGTAGACGTGATGTGCTTGTGTGTACACCCTGTCGTACAATGGCTACACATGGTCCAACTATGGCCTTTGTGTAATGGTTATATTGTAGATGTGGACATCCTACAGGCCTCTGCACATCTTGTGTAGGTGTGACATCAATCCACCATATAAGATGTGTTGAACATCTTGAGGGTGTCAGATGATAGCAGTCACCTGTACAGTATCCACATCAGCCCGCAGATACAGTACATTCCCCTTGCTGGTGTCAGACATCAATGTCATACTTTCTCCTCGTTTGTGTGTGTGTGTGTGTGTGTGTGTGTGTGTGTGTGTGTGTGTGGTACACAGATGTCATGTGGGACATGGTGTACTGACATGTTTGCCTTGTCAGGCAGCAGCAATATGGTTGCAGATGTGCAGGGGTGTCATCCGTATACCCTTCAGTGACCTGTGTCACAACTTCCACATCATGGTTTAGTGTGTATACACCTCAGTGACGTGGGTCACATTCCACAGTATATATGTATTGTATCTGAACACAGTCATGGCTATGAACTGTGTCTGTAACTCACACTGTATAGCAATAGAGACGCCTCTTGATTCCCTGCAATGGCCATGCACATCAGCTAAACGTGCAGTATATCTGTAGGGCGGGCACACAACACTGCATTGGGACACCATTACCCCACTGTATATTTGACAGGACACCATTGTGTTAAACATGTATGCATGTCATTGCACACATCAGCAGATCACATGTCATACTACATGTGATTGTCAAAGTCATATGCCACACATCAGGCAGGTGTACTGTTAACCTGTGCTGGTCTACATGGTGTAACACAGAGATGTATGCTAACTACTACTATGATTGTGTAATTTGCATGCAAGACAGAGTGCAGCAGCTGGTGTCACCAGATGCAATTTTCAGGCTGTAATGGTGGCACAGGCACATGCCGAATGGCACAACAGAGAAGAACAGAGGCTTCATAGGGATGCTGTCCATTCTCACCAGACGCATTTTTCAGGCTGTAATGGAGGCACAGGCACGTGCAGAATGGCACAACAGAGAAGAACAGAGGCTTCATAGGGCTGCTGTCCATTCTTTAAACAACAACATCCAGGCAATGGTAAATGCTCAACAGCAGATTGCTGAAGCTTTAGATAGATGGTTGTGTGACATGGTTGGAGTCCTTGACCGTGGCATGACAATCCATGAGCGTGAGCTGTCTGTGATGGAATATCTGGTAGGAGTGAGGTGTCAGGCATGTGGACATAAGCCTGCTACATCACCTGTTTTGGGTCTACGTGTATGAGCTACCTCACATGTCCGCTCCCATAGAGGCAGTAGCAGCAGCAGTGCATCTGGTGCTGTGCTGTCCACACCATGACACAGCAGGCCACGTGCACGTGGCCCGGGATGGTCCCAACAGGGACAAGGTTCCAGTGGACAAGTGACATCAGACAGTATACAATCTGCACCTCTGCCTGGTAATGCCCGTGCAACCCCTGGCAGGCACAGGTCACATGTCCATGGCCGGACAACTTGAACTGGAAAACCTGGCCTGTACAGTCTGCAGCTGTCAATAATACCCCTGTGTAGGCCAGACACATGCCAGAACTGTGTGCATACATACACGCACACCCTGGAAATGTATGTAGGGCACCACAACACACACATGCATAACATCTACACATGCCCGCTTAGATCAAAGGCCCTAACCCACACACATGATGTCATCCAATGGTGCAGCCTAGGTCTCTGGCAAACATTATCACCCTGCACATATAATGATGCCTGTGCCACATCCCTGACATCCACACCATCGGTGCAGGGACATGCTCATATGGTCTGATGCACAGGGTGAACAGACTAGGAAGATAAGTGTAGTTTACAATTGTTGAGTACTGTTGACAGGCAACAGATATACCATGTACTATAGGTGTACAATGCATTTCGTACTGTTAACAGTATGTATATTGTGCAACAACAGTAACTGCATGTTGGTCATGATGTTCTGCTGTCCTCCTTCAGGTCTAATTGCACGTGCTGGTCGATGTCAGTGTTTGCAGCTAGTGCCCCATATGTCAATGTGGACTACTCACAGTTATGTATGAATATACCAGCATGCACCGTGTAGCTGCCACATAACAGTGAGAATGTCCCACGTTCCAAACACGTCTAGTGATCCAAGAGCATGATAGCTGTGTATTAAGCTACTGTGGCTACAGACGTGACAGCCATAAAGGGTGACATCACAGGTACAGTTACATGGAGTGGTGAGGTAAGAGAGCGGTCTAGCTGATTACAAGGGTAGAGGCCAGTGGGAAGTGTGATGCCTCATTGGGAAGCAGTAATACACGTTCCCATGACAGGATGCCAACACACAACTGCACCTACACACTCAGGTATTGACACACATGTATTCAGTGACACAGTAACATACCCACACACACTCACGGATTCATCAACATAGTAACACACACTCACACACAGTTGCTACTGGTGAGGTGAGGACCCCTGCCTATGTGCAAATAATCATTACAGTACTGTGCACCTACATGATGCGCTACAGAGAATACACATGTACAGGTAGTCAGTATGGCCTAAGATCGGGGACATCAACACAGATAGTAGAATACATCGCCTAGATGGGAGGAGGGGTCTTATCAGTTCAGTATGGTAACATACATCTTCACTCCAGAGACCAGACAGCCATACATACACACACACACACACATACACACACTGTGGCATTCAGTATTGAATACACCTATGTCATGCACATACAGATACCTCACATGTGTAAGATACACGCCCCTGCCTATGTCCTGCTTTCTACATTGCAGTCTGTACAGATGTGTACACTAGTTTACAGGAGAGTGAGTAACAATTGAGATGTATTCCCCACCATACGTGACATATATGGACAAACACGCAACCACATATGCCAGTACTGTGAATCAAAGACTTGCCTACCTCATGATATGTATGACAGACTTACAGCAGTATTGCATGTGTTACAAAGTGTACTGATGCTTCCTTTGGCAACAGTGCTGATATATGCACATGGGACGTCTTAACTGTTAACAGGTGTCAAGTGATTTACCTTCGCTGTCACCCTGGCCACTGTTTAAGTTGTGTGTTATGTCCTTCAATTAACGGAACCATTGCTCACCGGTTACACAGGTTATTGTAGGACCGCATGTGACACATCTGTGAGCTGTCCTCAGCAAACATCCATCTGCAAAGATGCCCCACCACTTAGTTATTTCCACATATCTGTCCATACCTGAGGTACATCTTTCCGTACATTCAGCATATCACCATATACAGTTGGCAATGTTGAGGCTGCATTGCAACTGCATGATGTACTAGGATACACGTCACCTGCATACATCAGCAACTGCACACGCATGTTATCTGAACGCACAACACTACATGTACATGTGTGTAGGTCCTACAATCCTGTCATTTGGGCATGTTTGTAGGCATTGCAATTGGTGGACATGTGTGATGACATACATGACACATGGACTGTTGTATGATATGATTGATGTAATGGGTCACCGGTACAGAGGGAATGTTACCTCTGTCAACATTGATATCACACCTTATGTACTGTTAGCATTCAGCAGCCATAGACCTACATTCCATGTGCATGTGTGTAATGGCTGTGGCCACCTGTTTGCATAAAGGACAACAACAGCTATGCTATTTACATGTATATTGTGTATGTGTGTGTGGCATGTACATACCCAGGGCAGGTACATGCATGTCATATCCATACATGAGGGTGTGTACTGGTGTACACTAACAGTCATCTGCTAATGCTGTAAAGTATCGAGGGCCCCTGGTATGTGTACAGCTGACCTGGTTACAGACAGTGGTATCATTGCATTGCATAACACATGATGCAACTGTGTCAGTACATGGGTACTCTCTACAGTTGATGTAGAGCTTGGTACAGTCCACTGGTCAAGGGTCACATGGTGGTGTACTTATGTCCTACAACATGCATGGATGCGTGCTGTTGGTCCGAGGGCATGGTGGTGACTGAGGTTTACATCCTAGAATGCAGCATGTGACACTGTGTCCTGCATATGAATCATCTGTGATGCCTTTCGTGGGGGTACAGGTCAGTACATGTGAGTGGCCTCTATGTATGTGGGGATACCACCACCTGGAGCGGTCCATACCTGTGTTATGGCCCACATGTCTGGTTCTGAGGTATATGGTGGTAGTGCTATTGTGCACTACAGAGCCATCAACCAGGTGTTCCTCACTGCACAGATGTCAGTACTCCCCATTGTTCGATCTACAGTGAGCAGCTGTGATTATGGACGCTACACATCTATCACTGGTTAGCATAAGCATACAATGCAGTTGTCCTGTAGGTATCAGGGTGTTATCCTGTGTTTAGGACATTTGCCTTGGAATGGCACTGTATGGGCGGATGTAACTTGGGTATTATCCCCACTCCCTTGAATCATGGATGCATGTGATATGTGTCAAAGGCCTGTCTACTGTCAGTCATGTCATCCCAGAATGACAAACACTGGACAACCTCGTACTTACAGCAGAACATTGCCTCATTGTTGTTCAAGCAGTTGCCACCTCTAGCAAGGCTCATTGTGTTGGTCAAGCAGTTTCCACTCCTAGCAAGACATCACTGCAAGTGGTGATATTGTGCTTGGTATAGGATGGTACATCTAAGGTGATGGACAGCAGCAGACATTGTGTAAAAGACCGGTGTCAAATATATGTAGAGCAGCGTTCCTGCTAACAATGACAACTACTAACACCAGAGCCCATTACAATGTGTTCTTTATGTCTACCTGTAACAGCATGGCCACTGTGGCCTTCCGTGTTTAGAATCAGAGTGCATCCCAGTCAGCCCTGTGCTACTAAGTGTGTGAGCATGACCAGTGACACCTTGTGTCGGTTATGTGCCTCTGTGTATGGGCATGGCCATTGTAACCCTGTATAGTGGTAGTAGTCGTCCATTCCACAGATGGGCATACTCCAGGTCAGGATGGATTCCTACTTTAAACACACAGGTTCACAGGTATGTGCATCTTAACTGCCAGCATCCCTGTTGATGTCTGCATTCCTAGTAGGTCCTAATGACAGCCTAGAAATGTGTAGTCTGTGTGGCGTGACTCGTAAGTATGTAATGTTGTAATAGTGATTTGTAAATAAGCAGGTGTTCCATTCCCATCACTGGTGTGTGTGTGTGTGTGTGTGTGTGTGTGTGTGTGTGTGTGTGTGTGTGTGTGTGTGTGTGTGTGTGTGTGTGTGTGTGTTTGTCCCTGTTTGCCAGAGGACTGTAAATTGCTTTTAGACTGCTCACACTCCATACAATTCGTATACCCACCTTTGGCAGGGCTGATGATGACACCCGCCTACAAATACACCTCTGGGAGTGCTGTGTCTCAGTAATCTTGGTAGCGCATTCTGTAACTGTATAATGCTGTAGTGTAATAAAGTAGTTAGGTCAGTGTTCTAATCCCAGACTTACTGTGTGTGTGTGTGTGTGTGTGTGTGTGTGTGTGTGTGTGTCCGTCTACCTGAGGATTGAGTAATGCTTTTAGACTGCTCACACTCCTTACATTTCTTATACCCACCTTTGGCAAGGCTGATGATGTCACCCATCTACAAATACACCTCTGGGAGTGCTCTGTCCCAGTAATCTTGGTAGCGCATTCTGTAACTGCGTAATGCTGTCATGTAATAAAGTAGTTAGGTCGGTGTTCTAATCCCAGACTTGCTGTGTGTGTGTGTGTCCCCGTCTGCCTGAGGACTGAGTAATGCTTTTAGACTGCTTACACTCCTTACATTTCTTATACCCACCTTTGGCAAGGCTGATGATGTCACCCACCTACAAATACACCTCTGGGAGTGCTGTGTCCTGGTAATCCGAGTAGCACTTTCTGTAACTGAGTAATGCTGTAGTGTAATAAAGTAGTGAGATCGGTGTTCTAATCCCAGACTTGCTGTGTGTGTGTGTGTGTGTGTGTGTTCCCGTCTGCCTGAGGACTGAGTAATGCTTTTAGACTGCTCACACTCCATACATTTCTTATACCCACCTTTGGCAAGGCTAATGATGTCACCCGTCTACAAATATACCTCTGGGAATGCTGTGCCCCAGTAATCCCGGTAGCTCGTTCTGTAACTGTGTAATGCTGTAGTGTAATAAAGTAGTTAGGTCGGTGTTCTAATCCCAGACATGCCAAGTGTGTGTCCCTGTCTGCCTGAGGACTGAGTAATGTTTTTAGACTGTCATTCCTGCTGTTGTCACCCACCTAGGTATACACCTGTAGGCGTGCTGCAACCCAGTATTCGCCGTAGCCCATGCCCTAAATGGATATTGCTGCAGTGTGATATGGTAGGGGTTTGTATACAGGACATGGCAAATGTGTGTTTGTCTGTCAGAGCCTGTGTAGAGGTGGCCGTGATTGTCTTACCATTGGACATGTTTGGGAGCGGATTTTGTAGTTTTCCTATATGGTATCCATCTTATGACACATTGGCCACCTCACGAGGAGTACAGCTGTCAGTCAGCCACAGGACTGTGTTGGCAAGCCATACCTATACATCTGGCAAAAGGACTGGTGAACAAAGTATGCAGCCCTACTAGTACCCGATATATGTCCTGCACCTGTTTGCCATGCACAAACAAATTTGCCTAGAATATCCCGCTATGTTGCTAGTACCATGCACATTGATGACAGATAGTAGACATAGTGTGAATGCAGTGGCCTGCAGAGGACATGTCACCCTGTACAGCAGTACAATAGGCACATATATGCGGACATTGTGCCTTCACTATGTTCCACACTGAATGCCTGCAACATATGTGGTGCCATCAAATGTGAACCACAGAGGCCAGACAATGCTGTACACATGTGCCCTGTATGGACCCATGCCACTGACACCACGGAATACTTGTATCATACTATCCATGCAGTTGCAGGGTTGACCTGCTCACTATAAGCAGGTTTATCCACACCAGGCCAGTATTGGCATATCAGGGGATAACAGGCTGTGTACACAACATGTGTCTGCCAAACCAGGTACACCTGTACATGTCACTGTACAGTATTGTGGGACATGCACATCCCAAGCAATGTCCATGTGAAGGACTATAAAACAGAGACATGGCATGCATTGCAAAGCTATGGCCATACACATTGGTAACCAGGATATCAGGCCAGATAATGCAGTACCCATCTGTGTGGGACATTGCAGACACTACACCCCTGCACTGCACACTATTGTCGGGTGACGCGATGCCAAGGATTCCCCCTCACCCGGCCTTGTACAGCCATCTTGCACAGCCAACCACTACACACCCATGAAGCAATGCATACCTGCATGCCAGTACTGGCACCCTGTGTCTGCGTGTGGGTTGTGATGCTCTTAACCACAGTCACTCCCAGTATAACCCTCATTGGCATACCAACAGATGTCAAGCACTTTCACATGCCCTAGCCCATAGAACCTCCAGATATCACCTGTGGTGCATGTGGTCCTGTGCATTACTGCAGTGTGGCAAACTAAGTAGTTACGTTGTGTATTTATGGCCCTGGCAAAGGTGTCAATGTGTGTCCATTAGAGAGTGTGGTTGTGGTGACAATGGCATCCGTTCACATGGACAGCCATGTGTGTCACACGTAATGTATGTCTACTATATCTCTGTTGCAGATGTCACTCACCTACACACATATATGTTCTTACAGCACAGCATCATGTCGCCTTTGTGGCACATGTAGTAACGTTGTGCACGTGTAATAGTAATGAGTAGTCAGTCAGAGGTTTGACCCCTGTACTGTTTGGCGTGTGGCAAATGATGCTTATGGTTAAGTCTTCAAGCCCTTCGCTGGTGTACTTTGCCTGTCCCACCCACACACTCTCTTTTAGATGTGAAGGAGTACACCTGCACAGCAGCAGCATGTGTATTGTAAGTGATGGACATGGTCAGGTGATAGCCTCTGCACCTATTGCAGTCCTCCTCTAGCTGATTGCATGTGGTACAGCTGTGATGGTGTTCGCATAGCCATCCGCATGATAAACACAGTACACTATCTAGGGAAAACATGTTGTTATTTGGCCATGACAGTCGCTGTGAGTGGTACCTGGATGTGATGTTCTGACACGGCATCACAGATGATATCTGGATGTACCTCAATCATTTTCCACAGTGGGAAATAGCCTAAATATAGGAGCATGATGTCCCACACATGACTACAGCATGTAAGTGTAGCTATGCTGCATTGAGACTACTGCCTGTTTAACATCTGTGTGGTAATGGCTATTCTGCATGTTATAATACAGACATGACAGTACTCTGTTCATGAGGAACCCCCATCTGTAGGGCCATCTGTGAACTGGTCAGTGTGTGCAACCATTTGTTTCCTGTGTTACACACTGAACACATATGTGTGCACAACAAAAGCATGGTGTGAGGATTGCAGACAGTAAATGATGATAGGGATGTGTTACTGCCATCGCATCCCTGACTGAACATGTGTCACATGAGGCAGTGGTATGACAGACACTGTCTGGGGTTCCCAGTGACAAGCCAATAATGGGCAACTGTTCATAGCTGCGGTCACACGTCTACTACACATTGTACAGATGGCATGCAGTATATATGCATGTGTTGTGCTCCCTCTGCAAATGTATACCATCTGTTGTGTTGGGTTGCTGGTGATATCTATACATACTGCCGTAGGTAATCCTGTATGCTGTTGTCTATCACTAAGCCATATGTGGGTTTAAAATGCAACACCATAGGCTGAATGGGTTGGGAGGTCCCGGCAGAACCTCCTGTCCCACTTCAGCTAACCATGGCACCGGGCACTAGCACATCTGGCACCCAGCCATAGACATCAACCTCTGTTGGCTCTGCACCACCTTCTGGTGGTACCACCACCGAGGATGGAGCGTGTCACCCCTGGGAGCAGGACCAGACAGGTACTTGTCTGCTGTCGTGCGGTCCTGGACGTGTTGCGTTGGTGGCTCACTAAGGGGTTCCGAAGCCAGATATGCCAGCTCAAAGGTGGAGTGTCACATTTACAGAGGGTGATACTGCCCCTTCTGGACAGCCCCCAGCACTGCCTTCTTTGCAGCTGTGTAGGTGCAGTGGCAGTTGCCCATGGCTGGGAACTCCGTCCAACTGTTCCCATGGGCTTGTGAATGACGAACACCCATCCCCATCCGGGGTGTATCCCCCACATGTGTCATATACAAACCCTGTATGCTGTCTTTTCTGTGATCCTACCTATCCTCCATGGCCATACCTACACTCCTTCCCCAACATCTGACCCTCACCTATGGAAACATAAGGCCAATCAGCTCCTAGGATAACATCTGCCCTATACATAGCTGTCCATTACACACACATGCCCACTGGACACATGAAACCCTTGTAATATGCATCACAACATACTCCTGTTATCCTCACCCCTGTCCCTCAGGCGCATGATCCTGGTATGCACATCACTCCTACATAGTCCAGGTACATATGATGAGGATGACCCCATTGTATACACACTACCAGTCCCTCTATGGTTACCCCATTTAACTTTATCATGATGATGATGTTGCACACAGCACCTTGTAAGAGTACTGTTCACACATAATGATTGGACAGGTACTGTTGTGTTAATGTACATTACATGCACAGAGTGATGTATGCGGCCAATGTACAACTATTTGCGTGTATGACTGACACATGTCTGTCTGAGGGAGTCTTGAGATCACATAGAGCAATACCACTACATAATACAGGCATCTCTGGTGTTTCAAGTTTCATTCGTTTGTAATGCTTTGTTGCCACATGGTATGCTCCTGATATATCTATATATGTTTGTACCTATATGCTGGACATAAACACTCACATATACATCTACATGATGGGATACATTCCTATACTGTTGAATGACTGCGCTGTATGATATGTTTGTGGTACTGTCCATTGTCTGTATATCTGCCATAGTTCATAGGTTCATAGGTTCATAGGTTCATACTAGGCTATTTACCCTAGGGCATTTATAAGCCTAGCCAGAGTTTGTTTGGCTTTCGCCACCCATTTTTAAATAATTTTGCTATGCCCTTTTTCGAGGTTAGTATACTGTGCCTCTGTCTAACAGTGACACAGAAGTGATACCTGGGGTAAACCTACAATCTCCCATCCACTCATCAAGATTCCTCTTGAAGAGAGTCAATGAGAGACTCTGCCTAACCTGGACTGGGATTTTATTCCAGAGTGAAGGGAGCCTCTGGGTTATGAATCTGTCCCTCCAGCATGTCCTATTTATTTCAGTGCTGAGGTTCAAGTCTCTCGAGTGCGTAGCTCGATGGGATTTGGATTTTCTGAGGTTCTACATGTCCATTAATTTCGGGTTGAACATCGCTTTATACGTCAGGCACAGATCACCTCTGAGCAGGCGGTATGCCACTGAGTAGAGCTGGAGTTTCTTTAACCGGGCAGCATATGGCATCTGTTTGAGCCCTTTGTTCCTCTTGATGAGGTACTTTTGGGGTCTTTCCAGTTGCTGCAGGTGTCTGGTAAGGTACATCCCAAAACGGGCATTGTACTCAATTATGGGCCTGATGAGGGATGAGTAAAGAGGCACAATGACCTCCCCTGATCTAGATGTGAATCCCTTCATGATTAGGTGGGCTATATAAAATGTTTTTCTAACCACTTTGGCCACGTGGTTGTCAAATGAGAGATTGCTATCAACTTGGGTCCCAGGTCCCTAATTACTTCTTCTGTACTTAATGGATTACCACCTATGTGGTAATTTGTGGGCACTTTGTTTTTGGCAAAGGGGATGACTATACACTTTTTGGCATTTAGCTTGAGGCCATGGCTCTGGCACCAGTTGTCTGTTTCTATGAGGCCCTTTTGGAGGATGCTTGTGTTGGCTGGTGTGTCGATTATGGCGCCCAGTTTGCAGTCATCTGCAAACTTGGTCAGCCACTGTCCTTCCGTGTTGGCCTGTACTTCCGAGAAATATATACCGAACAAGAGAGGTCCCAGGACTGAGCCTTGTGGGACGCCACTTGTAACTGGTTTGGAGTCTGACATGGCTCCAGCAATTCTAACCATGTGGGTTCTGTCCTTGAGCCAGTTTGCAACCCATCTAGTGACATAGGAGTTTATATTTAAGCTGATGAGCTTATCTATAATGCGCGAGTGGGGTATTGTATCGAAGGCTTTTGCGAGGTCCAGGTAGGCTGTGTGGACCACCTTCCCCTCGTCAATAGCCTTAGTGACTGTTTCAAAGAAGTCAACCAGGTTTAAGAGGCAGGATCTGCCCTTAACAAAGCCAAACAGGGTAGGATCCAGTGTCTGTAGGTCCCCAATATCTTTATTTATGAGGTCCATGATGATCCTTTCCATAGCTTTGCAGACCAAGCTAGTCAGGCTTATGGGGCGATAGTTTCCAGGATCCGTTGAGGCACCACCTTTGTGGAGAGGGTCCACTGTTGCTGTACACCACTCTTTGGGTACATATCCTGTAGTAAAGCTGAGATTGAACAGTAGTTTTATGTTTGGGTTTAGCTCTTCTTGGAGTTCATGTAGGACGCAGCCCGGGACACCGTCTGGTCCCATTGATGCTGTGTTTTTTGCTTTGGAGAGGGCAGCTCTTACCTGAGCATCTGAGATGCCAGGGGGGCAGCACTCTGCTGGGATAAATATTTGCCCTTTTGGTGGGGAGGGGGGAGAAGTTTGCTCTGAACCTGTTGGTGTATTGGTAATACACATTAGCTGTGTGCGCACAGTCCTGGTTCCGACCCTTGCAAAGGACATTTATGTGGTTGCAGGGCAGAACAAGCCTATTGGATACAGAGGGAGTAAGGCACATTAAAGCAGATGGGTGTGGGTGTGCATGGGTTTGCACAGTGTTAAGCACTGCTGACCTCTGGTTACAGCTTCTTACTCTCGGTTAGCATCTACATTGCTTTACCAGTGCAATACTCGCATACTGGTAGCCAAACACGCTTACACCCTCTCGCTCCCGCACTTGCAAATGCACCGACATTGGTGCTTGCATCTGTCACTTACACCCCTGGGTGGGAGCAAGGACCACAATATTACCTTGTGATGCCTATTACATCAGACTGCATGACTACAGTATAGGGAATGGCTGCCCATTGGTCGACGGCATTGCGTTCGACTGTACGGAATCAGCGGCCTGTCCAGTGAATCAGTCATATTATTTGTGTGCTCCTCATACAATCTTCTCCCACCTTGTGATGCCTATCACATCGGACTACATGACTACAGTCATAGCCGGCCTTAGGCATAGGCCAACTAGGGGGCATTTTTCCAGTATTTATTTGGTGTAGGTAGACCAGGATGGGGGCACTGGGTGGTGTGGTGGGGGGTGCCGTGGTGCCCTTTTGCCTAGGGCACCAGTTGACCTAAGGCCACTCCTGACTACAGTATCGGGAATGGCTGCCCATTAGGCGATGGCATGGCATTCGACTGTACGGAATCAGCGGCCTGTCCAGTGAATTAATCATATTAATTGTGTGTTCCTCATACAATTTGCTTCTGTCTGGCTGATATATAGGAACCAAGACTCTTCAGTACAGACAAGTAGTTGGGTTGTGGGAGCCACATCCGTCAGCCATGTCATGCTACCGCATACCTATTATAGGTTTGCCACCTTTTCGATTGGCCAAGGTGGGACTTTAGGATTACCACCTGTCCCACTTTGTGAGGGACAGTCCCTCTTTAGGCAGTTGTGTCCTGCGAAAATAATCAAGACATAGCAAATGTCCTGATTACAGGACAATATTATATTCTACTTTTCTTTAATAGTTGCATAAAACAGTTATTTTATATATGAAACTTCTATATGTTATGTGAAGTAGCATAAGCATTCAAATGTTACTAGATTAAGCTTTTATTTGTGCAAATAAGTATAATTCTGTACTATGCACTGCTGTAGGCATGTTTTTTCCTGGAAAGTCTGACATTTCTACAGAACATGTCCCACTTTGGCCACTTGGTAAGGTGGCAACTCTATAGGACCTGTATGTAGAGACGTCAGAATTTGCAGGGCAACACATACCCACAGTCAGTAGAAAGGAGAGTACTTCACTGTTTTGCCTAAATAAAAGGTTATTCTTGTAGCATTATAGTTGCTTATACTGTTTCTTATAACATTTAGGTGTTTCAGGTACAAAATAATTGTTTTATGCAACTACTACAGACAATATAGGAAATCTTTGCCCTAAATCACAGGACATTTGCCATAATTACATTTATTTTGCAGGACACAACTGCCCAAATGGGAGTGTCCCTTGCAAAGGTGGACAGGTGGTAACCCCAACCCTATTATTCTATCATCTTTCTAAGGTAGTCAGCAGAACATGCGCTTTCTCTCACTAGCAGACCTCTCATACGAATGGGAAAGAATGAACACTGAATCAGGGACACTGCATAACAACCTCAGGGACACATTTAGAAGGTTGGTGCTATTAACCTGACACACTGACGGACCCAGAGCACATATGTATTCATACACATATTCATACATACATTGTCTGAGGTACATGCTGTTTAGGACTCTTACAT
>NC_056725.1:1264575418-1264745418 GCF_019279795.1 Protopterus annectens | reverse complement strand
ACTACTGCACATACAACTTGTGTCCAGATGTCTGTAGGACTGGACATCGTGTCGTGACACCAAGTCTAATGTTTAGAACTGATACTTATCCCATGAGGGATATCCAAAAATTGTGGGGACCGATGACCTCGATTCCTTTGTCTTTACGAAAATAAGGCAGGGTTATACATGCAAGGGATACATAGTTTGCAATCCTGAGACTGCCTAGGGTGAGACTGCCTACTAGATATCAGTAGGGGTCACTATGTGCAGATATGGCTGCGCCTAGCTAGCAGCCCGAGTATGGGTGGTTTTGGTGGATGTTCAGGAAGGGGGAGGGTGGTGTGCTGTGGAGAAGATGATTGGTATTCAATTATGTATCCAGGTGTGTTGGTGTTGGGTGGCTCAGTTCAGGCCAGACCATTATGTGCCAGTAACATTTCTGTACATGTGTATCACACATTTTAATGTTCATATGTTTGTGGGATTGTGTTCTACAGTATGGCCTGTCAGGTTGTATTGCGGATGTGAATATTTGTTCTTTGAGTATCTTTCTGATTCACCCACTGCTCCCTCGTACACCTCCAGTTCCCCTATTGTGCATCCAACCCAGTCTCCCCTTGGCAAATTATTACATTACCCATCAACCCCCACCCCCATATTCCACAGACACCATCCATCCCTTCTCTGCTTGATGGCCCATGGCACAGTCAACAGAACACATTGTGTACACTACATATATCTGGTACCAATATGGTTGTGAGGACTACCCTAGCATTTCTGATCTTCCACATGCTGTACTTCATGCACATAGATACATGCAAATACTTATCTTTCATGACATGGTTCATAGGTTCATAGGTTCATAGGTTGGTACTAGGCTATCAGCCCTAGGGCCTATACAAGCCTAGCCATAACAATTCCCTGGCTATTTCTTCCCACATTATTTACTTTCCTGGACCCCTGTCTAGCAGGGCGACTGACGTGATCCCTGGGGTGAATTTCCTTTCTCCCATCCAATCGTCAAGGTTCCTCTTGAAGAGGTCCAAAGAGGCACTCTGCTTGACATGTATGGGCAATCTATTCCAGAGTCTGGGGAGTCTCTGGGTCAGGAACCTATCCCTCCAGCATGTTTTGTTTATTGTGATGACAAGGTTTAGATCCCTGGCGTGTAGCTCTGAGGGATTGGGATTTCTTTAAGTGTAGCATGTCCAACAGCTCTGGGTTTGACATGGCCTTGTATGTTAAGCAGAGATCGCCTCTGAGTAGGCGATATGCACAGAGTATAGCTGGAGTTTTTAAGGCGGTCAGCGTGGGGCATCTGCTTTAGGCCTGTGATTCTTTTAGTGAGGTATTTCTGAGGCCTTTCCAGTTGTTGCAGATGTCTTGAGAGGTACATACCAAATGGGGCGTTGTATTCTATAATGGGTCTAATGAGGGATGAGTACAGTGGGACAATGACCTCCTTTTTCTGGATGAAAAGCCCTTCGTGATGAGGTGTGCCACATAGAAGGATTTCCTGACTGTTGTGGCGATGTGGTTATCGAAGGTGAGACCGCTGTCCACCTGTGTCCCTAAGTCTCTTATCACACTTTCTGTGTTTAGTGTACTGCCACCTATATGGTAATTCATGGATACATGTTTTTCCCAAAGGGGATAACAATACATTTCTTGGCATTGAGCTTGAGCCCATGGCTTTGGCACCAAGCATCTGTTTCTATAAGGCCCTTTGTAGAGTATCCACATAATTTGGGGATTCAATAATGGCTCCCAGTTTGCAGTCATCTGCAAACTTTGTTAGCCAGAGTCCCTTAGTGTTGACCTGTACTTCAGAGAAGTAGATGCCAAACAAGAGCGGCCTCAGGACTGAACCCTGAGGTACTCCACTTGTCACTTGTCTGGAGCTGGATTTGGAGTCGGCTACTTTTACAGTGTGGGTTCTATCAGTAAGCCATTTAGCAACCCATTGGGTGACATAGGGATTAATGCCCAACTTAGTAAGTTTATCTATGATTCCAGAGTGGGGGATGGTGTCAAAGGCCTTGGCAAGGTCTAGATAGGCTGTGTGGACCACCTTACCCTTGTCCATGGGCTCTGGAGACTGATTCAAAGAAGTCAATCAGGTTCAGGAGACAAGATCGGCCCTTCACAAACCCAAACTGGGTGGGGTCCAGTGTTTGAAGGTTGCCAATGTCTTTGTTTATAAGTTCCATGATAATACGCTCCATGGCCTTGCAGATAAGGCTTGTCAGACTGATGGGACGGTAGTTTCCAGGAGCCAAGGTGGACCCCCCTTGTGGATTGGGATAACTGTAGCTCTGCGCCACTCAGTGGGCACGAAACCTGAGGTGAGGCTATGATTAAACATGACACTTAGGTGAGGTGCCAGTTCATATTGTAGTTCATGTAGTACACAGCCCGGGATGTCATCTGGTCCCATGGATGCTGTATTCTTGGCTTTAGAGAGTGCGTTTTGTACCTGTGTGGCCGTTATTACTGGAATTTGGCAATCTTCCGGTATTGAGATGGGCCATTTAGGGGGTGAGAGGGGGGTGAAGTTGGCACTGAATCGATCTGCCAGGATATTGGCAATATCCTTTGGATCAGTATATTTAATGCCATTCTGTTTTAGCTCAGAGCAGATCTGAGCATTGCCATTTAGATTCTTGACATAGTTATAGAATGCTTTGTGGTTGTCTTTGGAATCTTTGGCAATTTTATTTTTGTAACTAGCTTTCGAGGATTTTATGAGGCATCTCAGTTTCTTACTGAGCCTAGTAAGGGAGTTTTTTGCATCCTGGGATTTTCCTCTTTTCTGCAAAAGTTTCTTCCTTTTGTTGTAAGTTTGTTTGTGGCAGGGGGCCACCACATTGGCTGCTTTTGTTTGGCTGAGAGCATTTTGGTTCTATTTGGGATGGCACGATTCATGCATGAGTGGATGTGCTCGTACAGTGCCTTAGTGTAGGATTCAGCAGTTGAACTTTCAGTTCCCGTCTGCATGGGTGTTATGAAGTTTATTACTTCTGACTTGAGTAGCATGAAGTTGGCTTTGGAGAAGTTTTTATGGTGGTTTCTTTACTGGGGGGTGGGGGTGGGATGTGGATGTTAAGGGTGATTAGCTTATGGTCAGACCTGACTAACGAGGGGGTGACCATAGGTATGGAGCATTGATTTCCCATGTTGGTAATGACCAGGTCTAGGATATTGGAGCCCCTGGTGGGACTATGGATTAGTTGATCCAGGGCATTGGAATTTATGAATTCCAAGAACCATTGCGCAAAGGTGTTGGGACATGAGTAGTTTTCCCAATTAATGGCAGGGTAATTAAAATCACCCAGTATTAGGGTGTTTGGTTCTATCTTAATATTTTCCAGTATATTTAGAAAGGTGTAGTGAGAATCTTGGGGTATGGTGGGGGATCTGTAGCAAGCTACAATTTGGATTGCAGTCTTACCTAGTGTTAGTTGCACTTGGAGAATTTCAGACACATTGTGTTGGCCAACTAGCCTGGTGGTGTGAATATCCTTGGTGAATATTGACACTCCTCCACCTTTAGTGTTTCGGTCCTGGTTTGGTGGCGAAAAGTGTGGTAAGAGTTGTAGCCTGGTATTGCAGGCCTGCTCTCTGGAGCCTTGAACCAGGTCTCAGTTACTGCACAGATATCGATGTTCTCCATTTTTAGGAGTGCCTCGAGAGAGTGCATGTTGAGGTTTAGACTTCTAGCATTGAGTAGCATTACCTTCAGATTTTGCATGCTTGTACCTGTTACGGTGGTGGTTTTGTCCTTTGAAGTTTGCCTAAAAAAGGCACTATAGGGGTGGCAAGAGCCTTAGCCAGTAACCTGAATCCCAGGGGCGACAGGTGCAGACCATCTTTGGCAAAGCATCGTGGTCTGTCAATCATATCATCCCAGGCAGACAGATACTGGATCCCTTTTGAATGACACCATAAGCTCAGCCAATTGTTGAAGTCAATCATTTTATCCTTATATTGTGGTATCATTCTGGGCGAAGGCAGGATGCTACTCAGGGCTAGGGTCATACCTGCCTGGGCCACATGATCCGAGAGCTCTTCCATGTCTCTTTTCATGTAGTCCAGGGAGGTACGTCTCAAGTCATTCACTCCAACATGGACAATGACAGAGTCATATTTGTACTTGTTGTGGAGTGACTTGAGTGCATGCATTATGTGGCGGATCCTGGCACCCGACAGGCAGCTGACTGTAATTTTATCCTTATTCAACCTGGTGAGAGGGACATCAGTGTGCCGGACTATAGAGTCACCTATGACTAAAGTGTTAGGTACATTGTCTTGCCTTAGGGGCTGTTGCTGGGTGGCACACTGGTGTTGTGAACTATGTGACACATTGGTTGTGATTGGTGTTTGTTTGCGTTTCAGCTTCAGAGGTCTTTGTTGCTTGGGCAGGTTACAGTTAAGGGCCTCTGCATATGTGGATTTAGTGTTGCTATATGTGGGTGTTGGTGGTGCGGGTTTAGAAGGGCTATGTGTTGCTTGAGATGTAGTGTGGGTGTTAACCTTCTCCTCTTGACTGTTTAGCACAATCTTGGGTGGAGAGAGCTTTGCTTCCATTTTGGCTATGTAAGTGCATCTCTCACAGGTTGTAGTGTTGGGTGGTAGGAGGAGAGGGTTGTCTGTGTACATGAGGCAATTACTGCATTGCTTCAGTATGCCCAGATTCACCAGGTGGACAGGAGAAATCACCGGAAGCTGACCCTTGGACATGCTTGGTTTGCGGCTTTTTTTTTTCTTTGTAAAGTATAGGAACTGTTTCCTTAGCAAGGTACTTTGCAATTATAGGCTGTTTAGTGCAGGTAGAACCGGGTAATACCCATTCATCTTTGGGCCATCCTGAAAAGGACGACTTGGACTGCGAATGGGCAGATATTGGGTGAATGCTCTGACCATTGGTAGGGATGCCACCTTTTCATATGGGACATTTTCGGGACACACATCAGATTTTACAGGCCAACACATACCCACGGTCAGTACAAAGGATAGTTCTTTAGTTTTATGCCTAAATATAAGCTTATTGTTGTAGCAGTTTAGTTGCTTATTCTGTTTCGTTTACTTGCTCATTCTGTTTTCTTGTAACATTTAGGCATTTTACATATGGAAATAAGTATTGTATGGGAATATTACATAAAATATGGGACATAATTATGTCCTACAATCGCAGGACATTTGACATTTATAATGGTTTTGGTATGGACACAACTGGCTAGAGGGGGACTGTCCCTCACAATGTGGGACAGGTGGTAACCCTAACCATTGGGCTAGGCTTAGCAATTGGCAGCGCGCTAACACGATGCATTTTGCTTCCACTTGGTATAACTATTGACACTACAATGGAATATGGGCATGGGGTTTTAAATGTCATTTGTTTGAGGGACGGGGACTCAATATTCAGCTACGTGCCTTTGTGTTTACTTTTTATTTTGGTGTTCGCAAAACTGTCTTGTATGCTTTGCATACATTTCAGTATCCATGGACACTGACAGGATTGATTACTATTAGAGGCAGGCTGTACTAGTCAGCATTTTAGATTGCGTGTATGCAGCCGACATGTTCACGCCTCTGTGCAGCGCTTGGACATGCCCCCTGCACTTGCGCATGTTTCCTATGCACGTAGCTGTTGCGGCAGCTCGCCTTCATTAATATGCATGTGGTGCTGCTGTGCCATCTCTGCCCCGCAAGGTCGGTGCAAGGCTAACGCAGTCCTTGCCCCAGCTTCATGAATCCCAGGGAGTAACTATTACATTTGTAATATTTTGTAAACAACTTACAATATCTTAGCAACCACTCAAGTTACATACATACTGTCAACAACATTTTATTCATCTAGCTGGGAGCTTCCATATGAGACTAAGAAGTTCTGTTTGTTACTTGATTGCTGAGATATTTAGAAAAATGTGGAAATTATGTCTATATAAATTAATATCATAAAAACAACAGTTAATATCTATTTACATGCACTAGACAGAGGTCAAATATCAATGCAATTGAGTTTGCCATTGTATAAGCTTTAAGAAAAAATAGTTTACAACCTTTACATAGCATGATTTTTGAATTATTGATGCAAATATGAACAAGCAGTATTTGACACCTGGAGGCATCAGTAGGAGTTAACTGTAAATGGACCTGGAGGCGTCACTTGATGTAATGAGTTAAGGCACCTCATCAGGCGTCCCAGACCCTCTCAATGACAATATGGATCTAGAACAGGGTTGTGTTATGGGTGTCTTCTGCAGCTTCACTTGGATTTCTCACTGGTGTTATGAGCTATGGCTCCAGCGGATATCCAGCATCACCTGAAAGGCAAATAAATAAATAAACAAATAAAGAAGTAAATAAATAAAAAGACAGAGAGGGGAGACAAAATAATGAAAAGGTGTTTTAGTATTCAAAAATACATTTTACCATGGATAACTACTTAAATAAAACAGAAAGAGAGAAAAAATAATTATCTCACTTACCAACAAGATGACCACTGGGCATCCTACCATGCAGAAAGAGGTCTGAGAGTGAGTTAGTGTGCCAGATATGGGAATCATGTGCACTGACAGGAAGCTGGGAAGAGACATTGGTGATACATTCCCATTCATCACACATAAACTGGCAATTGCTGGAATGGTAGCCCTTCCTATTGTGGTACTGCTTACTCTGTGAACCAGAAGGGGCCTTAATTTGCCATATAGATGCAACGTATTTCACTGAGTACCGCAGGGAAGTGTGCCACCCCATAAAAGACACTCATTGTCCTGTCTAGGCCCTGAGGTGACACCAGGAAATAGTTATGCTGATGATCTACATTTGCCAAGAGTACATCCAAAACGGCTGCATTATCCTTGAAGCAAAAGCATGTGAGATGACTAATGTGTCTCCAGTCTGTCTCTTGAATGTCTCTGCAACAAGTATAGTGAAGGCTGTGCATACCTTAGTATCCACAGGAATATGAAGTCTATGCATTCCTCCAGTACCCCTGTCGGGGTTATAGGTTCATAGATTTATAGGTGTGTACTAGGCTAATGACCCTGGAGCCTTTACAAGCCTAGCCCATAAAAGTGCCCTGGCATCATGCTGCTATTAGTTCCCAATGCCTCTGTCAAACAGAGCCACTGGAGTGATCATTGGGGTGAATTTTCTATTTCCCATCCACTCATCAAGATTTCTCTTGAAAAGGGCCAGTGAGGTTATCTGCTTGACATGTATGGAAGTCTATTCCAGAGCATGGGCAGTCCCTGGGTTATGAACCTGTCCCTCCAGCATGTTCAGCTGATTGTGGTAATGAGGTTGAGGTCCCTGGGTGTGGTGCAGCGGGATTGGGATTTCCTTAGGTGCAACATTTCTAACAGGGCTCGGTCAGACATGTCTTTGTAAGTCAAGCAGAGATCGCCTCTTAATGGATGATATGAGACAGAGAAAATCTGGAGTTCTTTGAGTCTGTTCATGTAGGGCATGTGTTTAAGGCCTAGGATCCTCTTCATGAGGTACGTTTGTGGCCTTTCCAGCTGTTGTAGGTGTTTAGTGAGGTACATGCCACATTATATTTGATGATTGGTCTAATGAGGGAAGAGTAGAGAGAGATGATGACCTCTTTCTTCCTAGATGCAAAACCCTTGGCAATGAAATGTGCCACATAGAAGTACTTTCTGACCACAGTGGCAGTGTGGTGGTCGAAGGAGAGGTTGCTGTCAACCTGTGTCCCCAGAAGTCTTATAGTGCCTTCAGTGTTAAGTGGGCTACCATCAATGTGGTAATTAGTGGGAACTGAGTTTTTCCCTAAGGGAATGATGATGCATTTTTTGGCATTAAGCTTAAGGCCATGGTTTCAACACCAGTCGTTGGTCTCAGTGAGGCCTTTCTGTTGGATGTCTACATCACTTGCGGAGTTAATAATGGCTCCCAGCTTGCAATCTTTGATGAACTTGGTTAGTCAGAGTCCCTTTGTGTTGGCCTGGACTTCTGAGAAGTAGATGCCAAATGGGAGAGGACCTAGGACCGATCCCTGTGAGACTCCACTCATGACTGGTTGCAGTCTGACTTGGAGTCTGCTACATTCACACTGAGGGTTCTATCTGTGAGCCAGTTTGCAACTCACCTAGTGACATAGGGGTTGATGCCTAGTTTGGTGAGGATATCAATAATTCATGAGTGGGGAATGGTATCAAAGGCCTTGGCCAGATCAAGGTAGGCTGTATGAACTGCCTTGCCCTCATCCACAGCTCTGGTGACTGACTCAAAGAAGTCAACCAGGTTGAGCAGGCATGATCTACCCTTCATAAACCAAATTGCATGGGATTCAGAGTTTGTAGATTCCCTATATCCTTGTTAATTAGGTCCATGATGATGTGCTCCACAGTCTTACGTATCAGACTCATCAGGCTAATGAGACGATAATTCCCAGAGTCTGTAGTTGTCCCCCCCTTATGAAGACAGATGACTATAGCAGTGTGCCATTCTGTAGGGACAAAGCCTGAGGTGAGGCTGTGATTGAACAGGGCACACAGGTGTGGTGCCAGTTCACTTTGTAGTTCATGTAGAACACAGCCAGGGATATTGTCAGGTCCCATGGAAGCTGCATTCTTGGTCTTGGACAATGCAGCTTTAACCTGTGCTGCAGTAATGCAGGGTGCCTGGCATTCTTCTGGTATTGTGATTGGTCCTTTAGGGGGGAGAGAGGGGTAAAGTTGGCAATTAATCTGTCGGCCAGTAGGTTGGCAATATCTGTTGGCTCAGTATAGGAGGTACCATTGTGCAGTAACTCAGAGCAAATCTGCCGTGGAGATTCTAAATATAACTGTAGATGGCTTTGTGGTTGTTTTAGTGTCTGCTGCAATTCTGTCTTCATAGCTAGCTTTATAGGTTTTGATGAGGGATCTCAACTTTTTGTTGAGGCTAATATTGGAGTTTTTCCAGTCTTGGGACTTCACCTTTTTCAGCAACAGTTTCTCTCTTCTGTTGTAGACTTTGTTAATGCCAGGGGACCACCAGATTGGCTTCCTTTTTTTGGAGGAGAGCGTGTTGGTTCTGTTGGGTATGGCTAGTCCCATGCATTTTATGTACGTGTTTGTACAGTGCACTGGTGCATGATTCGGTGGTCATGCACCTATTTTCCATTTGAATGGGTGCCGTGAAGTTAGCCACCACTGTTTTTAGGAGCCCAAAGTCAGCTTTGGAGAAGTTTTTCATAGTGGTTACCTTTGCTGGTGGTGTGGGTGAGATGTGGATTTCCACGGTAATTAGTTTGTGGTCCAATCTAACCAGGGAGGAATTGACTATTGGTGTTGAGCAATGGTTGCCCATGTTAGTAATAACCAGGTCAAGGATGTTGCTTCCTCTAGTGGGGGTAAGAATGAGCTGGTCCAGCACATTGGACTTAATGAATTCCAGGAAGCGTTGGGTAAGGGTATTGGTGCATGAGTAGTTTTCCCAGTTGATGGAGGGGTAGTTGAAGTCACCCAGTATGAGTGTTGGGTTGGACCATAATAGTTTCCAGGGTGCTTAGGAGCATGGAATGAAAGTCTTGAGACATGGCTGGGATCTATAGCATGCTACTATCTGAATTGCCATTTTACTCACTGTTAGTTGTACCTGAAGTATCTCCGATGCATTATTCTGAGCTACTAGTCTGGAGGTGTGCATATCCTTTATGAATATGGAGACGCCACCACCTTTGGAGCTTTGGTCCATTTTTCTGGGGCCAAAAGGTGTGGAATTAGTTATAGCCTGGCAGCGCAGGGGTGCTTTCTGCTGCTTTAAACCATGTCTCCGTTACAGCACAAATGTTGATGTTCTCCATTTTGAGGAGTGCTTCAAGTGAGTGCATCTTGAGATTTAGACTTCTAACATTGAGCAGCATGACCCTCAGATTGCATTTATTTATAGCTGTTAGGGTGGTAATTTGGTCTTTGGAACACCACCTAAAAAAAGGCACTATAGGAGTGGCAAGAGCCTTAGCCAGTATCCGGAAACCTTGCAGTGACAGATGCAGTCCATCTCTGGCAAAGAATCAAGGTCTGTCAGTCATGTCATCCCAAGCAGACATATACTGGATCCCCTTAGAATGACACCGGAAACATAGCCAATTGTTGAAGTCAATCATTTTCTGCTCATACTGTGGTATCATTCTGGGTGACAGTAGGATGCTGCTCAGGACTAGAGTCATACCTGCCTGGGCCACATAATCCGAGACTCCTCCATGTCTCTTTTCATGTAGTCCAGGGAGGTACATCTCAGGTAATTGACACCCACATGGGCAATGACAGAGTCATACTTGCACTTGCTGTGGAGTGACCTGAGTGTGTGTGTTATGTGTTGGATCCTGGCACCCGACAGACAGTTGTCTGCTACCTTCTCCTTATTCAACCTAGTGAGTGGCACATCATTGTGCCTCCCTATTGAGTCCCCTGTGATTAGTGTATTGGGTAAGTTGTTTTTCCTTAGGGGCTTAGATTGAAGGGCACACTGTGTAGGTGAGCTATGTGTCTTGTGATTTGTACTGTGTTGTGGTGGCCGAGTGTATTTCTGATTTGAAGGTCTCTGCTGTTTGGGTAGATTTCTATTGAGAGCCTCCGTGAAGGTGGGTGTGTGGTTTGTGTTTTTATGTGAGAGCTGTGATGGTGGGTGTTCCATGTGGTGCAGTGCAGGTGTTGACCTTCTCCTCTTGACTAGCTATTCCAGTCTTGACTGGAGAGTGCATGTCTTCCAGTTTGGATATATAAATGCATCTCTCACATGTCTGAGTGTTGGGAGGTAAGAGGAGAAGGTTGTCTGTGTTCATGAGGCAGTTGCTACACTGCCTCTGAATGCCCAAGTTCAACAGATTAATAGGAGAAAGCACAGGAGAACTGACCTTTAGACATACCAGGAGGGATGGTCATTATTAATAAGTACTGGAGCTGTTTCCTTATAGGATGTTTAGTGCTGTTAGCACTTATGTGTGCTACAATAATTGCTACAAGAAACCAGATGAAGTGCTAGGCGAATAAGCTAGTTAAATGCAAGGGAAAAAATAACTCGCAAGATCTATGGGAAAAATTGAAGAGCAGACTTTCTTGCACCGGTAATAGTTTACCCTAGCTTAGTGGTGCTGCACGGCATGCAAACCCATGCAAACTTAGGCTTTTAAAGCAGAAGGTTGAAAGGGAGCTAGAAACCACTCCTCCTGTGGTAGATAGGCTACCTAGTGCTTCCCACTTCCACTGATAAGCTGAGAAGCTTCCATCTAGCAAAAAAAGTTCTGGGGAACTCAGAAACTACAATACAGTCCTGAATATTGCAAATCTGTATCTGGATTACTCTAGTAACAGGAAAGGTGGGAAAACAAGCTAGAAACTTTTTTTAAAATATAACAGTAGCAAACAAGAAAACTGATTTAAACAAATTAACCATTAAAAAAGCTCAAAACTGAGCCCTGTTCCAGCAGTCTTCAATCAGACAAGCTCCAGCTGCACACTCCTGCCACTGGGTTGCAGGGGAACCTTCTCCAAAAAAGATGGCCTGAATTAGTGTTCAAGTTATACAAACAAAGCTAGATTCAGTAGGTCTAAATCTAGTCTGTGCTACAGCAAACAAGGCACATCAATTTCAGAAAGAAACAGTTCAAATAAGCAGGCACAATAAACCTTTAACCAGAAATTCCCAGCTCAAAAGGGCAGAATCTACCATCTCCTCCCACAAGAGTGCAGACCACAAACCTACTTAATGTAAAATAACTGGCCTGAAGCCCAAGTGTTTAAACCAGAACTAAGACACTTTTAGAATAACAGACACTAAGCCTTCAATCAGCAACTCCCAACTTAGAAGGATGTAAGCTTCCTGTCCTGCCTCAAGAGTGCAAACCACAAACCTTCTTAATGTAAAACAACTGGTCTGAAGCCCAAGTGCTTAAACCAAAAGGCTTAGAATAACAGTTAAAACTTAATTAAGCTACTAACAAGCAGTAATAAATGCAGCAGAATATATGCAACTGAGTACTTTTAAGAATGGGCAGCAAAACCAAACTAAAGTAATAAAGTAGGAAGAAACACAGATACAGTAAAAGTAGATGAATAAAGTGATATATATATATATATATATATATATATATATGTGTGTGTGTGTGTGTGTGTGTGTGTGTGTGTGAGTGTGTGTCTGTGTGTGTGTGTGTGTGTGTGTGTGTGTGTGTGTGTGTGTGTGTGTGTGTGTGTGTGAGTGTGTGTGTGTGTGTGTGTGTGTGTGTGTGTGTGTGTGTGTGTGTGTGTACGTACATATATATAAACAGTAGCAAATGAGCAAACTGATTTAAACAAATTAGCCAATTAACCAGTAAAAAAGCTCAAAACTGAGCCCTGTTTCAGCAGTCTTCAATCAGACAAGTTCTAACTGCATACTTCTGCCACTAGGGTACAGGGAACCTTCTCCAAAAAAGATGGCCTAGATTAGTGCTCAAGTTATACAAAATAGCAATGCTGTCTCTCAGCTCCTCCCACTAATTAACTGATGTTATTCACAGTTTGCAAAGGAATTCTTTGCAAAGGAATTCTTGGTAACTTTATTTAACTGACCATAGCCAAGAACTCTTAAAACTCCAACAGAACAGAAAACTTAAAATAAAACAAACGTAATACTAGAATAAGATACAAAAATAGAAGTGATCAAACCTTAAATAAAGAGCTTCAAATCAAAATTAAATGCAGAGATGAGTGATACTCATAGCAATGCAAACGACACAAACACTTCAGATAACTATAGATATTTCTAAATAAAATAGCAGTCCTGTCTCTCACATGCTCACTAAGCCCATTGTAATATCCCTGTCCACTCAAAACCTATGTAGTAGTTAGTGATTATCAAAATTATAACAGCTTATTTTCTGCTTACATCTCCAACTTCCTGGCTTGGTGCAAGTGGTTTTGTCTCAGCCAAGATAAACAGCTCACAATGAGAAATAACAAGGCTAGCAGCAAGTGACAGCATCTTCATGGATTGTAAAGCAGATAGCATAGGTAGGACTCCTCTTAATGTAATGGATCTGTAGATGGTGCAGAAAAGCGAGAAAGTTTTACTATGAATTGTAAATAGGTGAGAGAATGCTTCAATAGTATATGCTGTTTTACATCATTTCTCATTTACATGTCATTATAACTTCATTTGCTTAGGCTTATTTGTGGCCATCATGTGTTAGCATATGTGGCCTCTAGTAGTCACGGCTTGCTTGTGTTCATTCACAAACAGTGCAGGTGGCCTTAATGCATTCTTGTAATGATTATGAATAGCACCCATTCATTCTGTACTCTGTGATTTAGATTTCTGATTTTTTTTTTGAGAATTACTATGATGACTAACTTTGTAATCATGACCCTTTACATTTTTACATTTAATAATGCAGCTGAGTGACTTTCATGAATGAACAGACCAACACAGGTTACTGCAAAAATATGTCAAATGAATTGTCGACCAAATAAAAGTCGATCAAATGAATTGTCGACCGTGTGAAGTAGACCCATATATACATGTATGTATATATATATATATATACTTTTGGCACAGTGTCAATATGTTTACTGTGCACCTCTTCTGTATTTGCAGATTTAGTTTCTGACCATTAACTTTGCTTTTGGTGCTGACTACACCAGTTGGTAAAGCAAAATGTTCAGTGTTAATCTGCATTGCAACTTGATATGAATGGTTACATTTTGGTACATTCTAGGAACACTCCTTGAAACAATTATCACTACCGTTTTGCATTCATACTCACAATCAAGCCCAGTCCACCATATACTTTAATTTGTGCCCAGAATCCATCAAAGATTGCTTGAAGACTTGTATAGCTTATTAACAAGATTCAATTCCCGAATGTATAATTGGACAATATTGCATTCTGCATGATTGTCAGACTTTACAGATTAACGATGCCTTTAATAAGCCGATTTTCTGATCAAGAGTCATTACTGCTGCTGCTGCTATTGTCGCCACTACAGTTAGTACTGAATTCACAGTGTGCATCTGAGCATATTACAGTATTACTTTATTCTGCTCTCCTGCTTCTAGTACATGCTGCTTCTTGAGGTGACTCACTGTTTTGACTTCTTAACATCTTTGTGAAATTATTCCAATGCCAACAAACTCTTTAGACTCAAGTAATTGCTTTATACATGGATTCCTCTGCCTGTGGCTACACCGATTACACACAGAGCAGTATCTGCCTGTCTGTTTATTACAAAGTGACATCTTGGATATGTGGTCATCAGCATTTTTTTATTATTTTTAATAGTTTTAAGTTTTGCTTTACTATCAGTCTCCCTCACACCTTTGAGTTTACACAGTCTTGGTTCTTGAATCAGTAATTTAATCTGTATGCCTGAAAGCTTGTTCATTTTTCATGAATGAAGTGCTTCATCCATGTCAGGTCATCCTATGTTAACAGTTTGCCTCTTACTTGGTCATTTCTTATTCCTTACACAATTGTTCCTCTTACTGGTAGATCACAGTCTTGTGCTCAATGTTTTATATCAGACATGTAACCATCAAATAACTCAAAGTTCAATGTCTGTGGAGAATCCAACTCAGCCTCAATAACATATTAAATGAGTTTGGTGGCAGTTAATCAGTTCTAAAAATTCTAACACCTAACCAACAGTCTATAAGTGTTTTGAATATGAGACTAGAGGGCTTCCTGATATAAGGAGATCATTCCACAATTTCTCAGCCCTATGATGAAAAGAGTTACGCACTGTCAAAATTTGAAAAAAAAAAAAAAAAAAAAAAGAATAATTATTCTGGTACCCTGACTGTGCTGAATGAATTTGACACCCAAAGTAGCTGATGATATAGTTACAAGAATCAAGCCCTCCCAACCAATGTTTAACACAGGGAATGTAAAGACAAACATTCAAGTTTATTTCTACAACTGTAATTCTTAACACTCTCAATCAGTCTGATAAAATACTTTTGAATTCTTTCCAGTCTGGGTATTTAGCCACACATGTAAAGACTGGCAGCTCAACATATTCTGTAAGTGGTCTTACTATAGCCTCATAAAGGGGTATTAAAACACTTTCATTATGACTAGAGATACTTTATTGAATGCCTCTAATAACAGAGGAAAACTTTTTATCATAAATATTTAATTGACATCATATTTCAGTGGACAGTCTACCACCAGACTTAAATACTGATTTTCCTCTCACTCCTTATAAAATTATTATCCAAGGCATACAGAAAACAGAGATTATTAGGCCTGAAGTGTAACACCTTAGTTTTACTGGCATTAAAGACCACATTCTTATTTAAAGACCATAAGTGAATGGTGTCCAGGAAGCCATATAGAGTAGCCTGATTATTAACAAAACTAATTATTGCCCCAGTTTCATATCACTTGCAAACTTACTGACTAAAATTTTATTGCGAGATTGGAAGTCAGGCATAAACAGGTATAACTGCGGTTGTTGAAATCACAGTTGTGGAAAGTGGACCTGTTATTTGACAATGAAGACAACTTATCTACAAATACCTCTACCATCTGAGATGCATGTGTGAATATTACACCATCATTTATAACACTAATATTTGACTTAGAATCAACCCTATAATTCATTATGTACATAAAGGGAGCCTTTTTGTTATCAGTGGTGTAGGTTTCTAACTTATATTTGTATTTCCTTGTAGCAGAGCTTAGAAAAAGCCTAAATCTGTTCCTAATTTTCTTATGTTTGTTCTGTTTAAATTATTAGAAATTATCTCAAATTTCTTCCAATGGGCTTTCACTTTTCCCTGTTGCCTATTGAGTTTACCCATCCATCATTCTTATGCATCTTTAGGCAATTGGTGTTATTAATCCTTGGAACAAAAATGATCAATAAGAGAGGAAATATATTCATAAAAATGTCTCAGCAAGCTTCAACATTTTATATTCTTGCTTAGCTACCTGCTAATTCCAATTTTTTGTGAAATATTAATAATGCATATAAGGGAGGAATGCGACCTAAAAGACAGCAGGACTTAAATGAGCTGTATAATATTTGAGTGAGAAAGATTGGATAGATTATAAGTGATGAATAATGTTTGCAACTGGAAGTGTGTCAGTATGGTTTGCAATGTAAAATGCTTGTGACTAGGATTATGCTGGCGTGGTTTGTTTTCATTTATATAAATGTAGTATGATTGCCTATGTAGTAAGTGATGGTTTAATGAAGATATTTCTTGTTTAAAGAAAAAAAAGCAGGAATTGAATAATTTATGTTATATTGTTTAGGTTATATGATATATAGCAATATATGTGAAGTAAAATGTTAATGTTAATATAGTTTGGTTACTTTCATATGAATGTAAATTTGCCTATGCCACAAGCGATAATTCAATAAGGGTGTTTGAAAAAAAAATAGCTGAGTAGTTCACTTGATATTATTTCACTGTTAGAGAATTATGCTTTAAACCAAACTCACTTATTCCATTTTCAACTTCCCACTAAATAAAAATGAGCAGAACCTATAAGTCCATAGTCAGTCCTACAACAACTAGTGTCGAATGGGAGGTGTCTAGAATGCAAATCAGCAGTTCCTTGCCGACTGTCATGGAAAACAGCAGACTGCGCTTTACAGCTGTGGATGATTTTCTTGCCGAAATTGAAGTAGTTCAATTGTCTTGGGGAATTTTTAATGAGTGAGGATAGATAGGATCTTGAGATTGACCAGTGGATGGATGCATTACTGACAACATGGTAGGCATTCTACTACAATGCAGTGATAGAGTGAAAACTATGTCACTGGACAAATCACTTAGTTTACAAGCTGATATAAGTCCCATCCTTCCCATTGTCATGAGCTGTGGGAAATGACTGAAAGGGTGAAATCACAGACAAAATGGTGGAAACATGGCTAGTGAGAAAAGGAGTGTTCTCACAGATACAAACAGTGTGAATGAGATTATTTGCTGGGCTGCTAGGCTAACTGCTGCTAAGTGATAAGCTGGGCAGACTGATGCCCTTGAGTGCCTATTATTGGAGAGTTTCAGGCATGACCCACTGGGAGGGATTTCAGTGCCAGACCCATTAAATGCTAGAAGAATTATATCTCTTACCTTACTGTGAATGCGTTGGGATCTCACAAGATGAGTTGGAGATGTTCTTGTTGATTATAAGGAAGTTAGGTCTACCCTTGCCTTTGTGGCTAGGTTCATAACAGAAAATGGTCCAAGGTGGTCGATGTCTTTAACTTACCTGTTAAATAAGTACATTTAATACAGAATGTACATATGCAGTTGATTACAGATCAGGTAGTGAGCAGAGCATAAGTAATCCAGTGCTGCCACTCACATGGACCTAATTGCCACCATTGGCACCATGGACACCCTATGCATTAATAGAATTCACTTTTAAGGTAAAATCCAATATGCTTTGTCATATGTGGGGTGACTGTCAGTCATTGTTTTATTCCAGTTGTACTGGGTGTATAAACTTATTAAATCACGCTAAAGCAAGGACGCTATGTACTGGGCTCACTGCTTATATTCACATGTCCAACCACAGACTGTTTAAGAATTTCTGAACTATATCTATGTAGTTATTGTTCTCTGGACTTTAATATTACTTGTGTCTCTCAACTTAGTCAGCAAAATGGTAGGTGACGTTTTTTGTGTCCTTGTGCACCACATGCCCAGCTCAACTGCTATCTTTCTGTCTGTCAGTGCTTTGCACATCTTTGCATTACAGTGGATTAACTTTTATATTGCCACATGATCTACTTTTCCCAGAGGAAAGACTGTGTAAAACAACATTCAGCTCTGTAAAGTACAGCATTACATGTCAGTATAATAGTTAATTCAATGCATTGCAAAGGCACATTACATTCACATTTATATTGTCACTTCAAATGTGAGTTTGTTATGTAATGAATGATAAAAGAAGGAAAGCAGAGGTCATCCTTTGGCATGTGGGAGACTGCAATCTCAAGGTTTGCATGAATAGTGATGCTATGCCTTCTGCAACTGAATGACTGCTGTCAGGCAGTGCCCTAGCAGCAGCAACCAATATAGTAACCCTGTTTAGCACTGCTCAATGGTTAGCTTAATACAGTATTCAACTACATGAACCATAGCATTGCATATCAGCATTAACACTGAACCTAATGTGCCATGAACACTCACAATATTCACTTTCACACAAGTCTGTTACTGCACAGGGCACATAACATGATGGAAAGGAGAGCTCATCATATAGATTGTCATAGACTACAATCCTGAGTTTTGATTTTACCGTATAATAGAGCATCTCTTTAGCCATGCAGTTTTGTAATTTACACAGTTGAATGAATACTACCATCTTATGATCATTTCATGGAAAAAAACATAACCAATGCTACATCAACAATGTGTCAGATTTATTGCTTGATTTAACTAAAATCCTAACACACCAGTTGCTGTACTGTTATTAATTCATTCACACCTACCAGCAGTTTGTTAATGGGGTGTCAGATTCCTAACTGCCCATAGACTGGACAGCAATTACCTGGAACTCTATCACAGTTACATTTAAATGTGACAAAAGCATTTCAACTTTGAACTACTAGAGCAAATTTTATCTTACTTGTTTAATTTAAATAATTTTCTCACTTTCAACTGCTTAATCACAGCATTGAATTCCATGAAAGAGACAAAGTTGTCTACAAAAGTAACACTGCAGATGTGAAGTGAAACAGGGTGAGATTAGTGCTTTAGGTCTGAATGAGTTTAAGTTACTATGTTGCTTGCTACAGAGCTGTTATGATGTAAACAATCTTGAAAAACATTTGCATTTTTATTGAACTAATTATGTTATCCATATCCTCAGCACACTTTCCAGTGTTGATTAAGGTTCCATTCAGTGCAGAAGGTCAAGAAGAAGAATATAAAATCTGGTGAAGACTAGAATTTTGTAGAAAATCTGACATCAGAAGCCACAACACATAAGCAGGACAATGACCTCATTGAACCACTATAACAAGTTAACTCCTCTGGGATAAAGCCATTTTATACGAAGTCTCAACAATTAAAAATTGCATCATTTATGTTACAGCACATCCAGAGTAATAGTTAGGTCAGTTGGTTCCCTAGGCAATACTCAGATTAGCTGATGCTCCCCAATCCAATTTGAGGACCAAAAGAGAAAATAAAAGTGCACTGTCCTTCTACAGCTGTAGTAAAGAGGTTTTACTAGTTCTGTGCTAAAGTGTTTAACACACACATCATGTTACAATGAAAAGTATTCATCTAAGCAGCCACAATATCAGCCACAGCTGCTTAAATAACCACCATTACCACTCATGCTCCCAACTGGAAACTCTCCTGATGTACCATTTTCCCCCCTTAACAGCTTATTCCCAGGGTAGTTGCCCTCACCATTTACCCTACTGTAGCTATGGTACTAAGCATATCAGTTCCATTGACTGAGCAATTAACAAATAATTAACATTCTTATAGCCGCACTGTGTTTTACTGAACTATGTTAATCTGCTAATTCTTCAAGGTGTGTGGCTTTAAAGTGTCGAAAGTAAATGTCCAGACCATTTCTCTTGGTTCCAAATGATTTTGCCTATTGTTAACACTGCTTCTAAAGTGCCCTTTGCTTAAAATGTAAAACTATCTACAAAGTGTTTGTAACTCAGTGATTATATTTGCTTATCCATAACTAATTTCTTGCTTTTGTATCTGATAAGAATAATCCACAAAGAACCTGACACAGTGCACATCCCTGTTGGAAACTGCTGCTTACTCACATGGGAATATGCAAAGAACACTGCCACCCACCTACCACACACATCTAGTCCTGCCATATTTTATCAAGATGTCTCAGCAAGATCAAATTAGGCATCATTTATTGTTAGCCCTGTCATTAATTGCTACTATTACCTCTTTAAAATGCTATAAGATTGAAATGACAGGGTTTCCCCCTAGAAAACTCATATAATGCAGTTTCTAACATAAGTAGGTCCATTGTGCTGTTTTATATTGTTCCATTGTGGCTCTCGACATGATTTTACAAAGAGTATTCCTTATTTTGATGAATCTAAAATTATTTTCATGTAATATTACTCCCCTTTGTGAACCAGTACCACTATATCATGTTGTTAAAGATCAGGGAGATGTCTCTATGATAGCATTTTATTAAGAAAAACTGATAGACATTTCAAAAAGTCATAAGAACTCATATAAACTGGTCTATATTCTCCTCCTTTGACAAACTGGCTAGTATTTTTAGTTTTTTTCTTTCTTCTCTTATCTGTATTACATCTTCAAGATTATCTCTACTAAACATACTGTATGAACAACAATCACATGTTACTTACTTTTAATTTATGTCTAAACCACTATGGTTATGCAAAGAGCTTATGCAGTCATATGTTATCCGCTGTATTTTATAACTGTATGGGCAAACCACAATGCTCATGTAAATATCTTATGTACAGTATGTTAGTAATTGTTTCTGGAGCTTTTCTCCCCTGGCCTCAGCTGAAAATGACAGCTCTGTCCAATCGGACCTCACCAGTAAACAAATGTAAAATAAATGTAAAATAAATAAATAAAAAAGGGTTTCTTTTGGTCTGTATAAGGAAACCACCAGTTATGTTTTTTAGTTCCATGGGACTTGAATTTTAAATTTTAATTTTGGTATCAGATATCACATCTGCTGTTAAACAAGTGATGATTCATCATGTGCTTGCAACACTCTAATGTAATTTATCCTTACTGTTAAGTCTGCACTGAAGGTTTCTGTAAAAAAAAAAATCTTTGCTGCATCTTGTGGCTGGGTGTTCACTTCAGGGTTTATTAATAATTTGTTAGCTGCACTAACATTTTTTTCCATTTAGCTTTTTAATGTGATTACAGAATGCCTTATTATTTGCATCAGCCTTTGAGATATTCACAGTTAGATCTGGAAGATTTGACAAGGTCAGTAATTTGTTTGTGTACGTTAATTAAATGTGTTTAAACAACTAAAGGAGTTTGTCAAAGCTAAGCCGTATCTTTTTTTTCTGCTGAGCATTTTATTAATTATAATTTCCTTAAGGTTTTTTTTATTTTATTTTTTTAATTGTATGTGTATTTATGACTTACCAAGATAAATTGAAAATGCCAAAGCTACTATCATTCATCTCTTTGATATTATCATCAGAGAGTTATTTGGGCCATGGAGGAAGTATTCCCACTTTTTTTCATTAGTATATCATTCACTGCATCACAGTTTTCACTTGCAAGGTCTAGGAAGTCTATTATTACTTTTAAAGATATTTTACTTTCAGACAGTATGCCTTTCCATTTTTTGCACATATGAGTATGTTTAAAAATTTCTAATGAGGGTTTTCATTAGTATATTGTTTATTTCGGTTTACTATCATATTTGTGAATGTCATTTAGACGAACATAATGATTTCCAACAAACAGTGTCGAAAATCAAAACACAGAGCAACCAAAATATCGAATGGAGCATTTCAGCAATGTCGAATATCAACTTTGCTGAAATGCTCACATCTGCCCACAAATAACAATAACGTTTGCAGGGGGGCAAGCCCCCCTGTGCCCCCCACCCCCTACTTATATATACAAACTCTGAGATCACACTGCAGTAAGGGTAAGGATACTTTTCTCAATCCTCATTATAGTGCAATCTGCACCGCAATGTTGAAGCTGACAATAGCGGCTGTTCGCTCATGTCAGCTTCAACATTGTGGTGATCGAACTCTCAGTTCAAGAAAATGATTTTCGCACATATTCGATTGTCTAAATGACAATCGAATATGTGATAGTAAACCGTTTATTGCATCATTGTTGCCACTGTTAATGTCTAATAAGCCTGGTGTTACTCTTAAAGATATTTAACTTTCAGACCGAACTTTCTGTAGTTTTAGCAGACTAAGTCTATGAATTTATAATTAGCTCTGCTCTGTTGTCCTTGGTTTGTGGCCCCAAGTCTCTGTTTTCTACTGTGTGAATCTATGCAAGACAGTTATTTAACCAGACAGTGCTATATGAGCTTAAAAATATTCAAAATTAAAACAGAAGTAAAAATCAAAAATTCTCTTTGATCTAAATATACCATGATTACCCATTTCATTTCAAGTAAAATAATGTCATCACCTTGCATTGTTATTAAAGGTAATATGTAATTTTGTTTCTTAAAAGACATGTCAGTAGTTTCCACTGTTTCATATGCTTTCTTGTAGATATTTTGATGAACTGACTTCATTAAATCAAAGCTGACCAGATAAAGTTCATGTCAGAAAGAATCATATGGCATTAAACATTGCTCACACAGTCATGCAGCAGGTAAGGCATTTCCTTTGTAAAAAATGCATACCAGGTGAAGCAGCCCTAAACAAATTTTGATATTTGTTTTTAGTCAAAAGATGTATCATTCTTTAAATGAAGCATTGGATTCCTTTCTATATATGAAAAATGGTAGAATATTAACAAAACTGTAGAGGAAGCTGATGTCTACCAATAATGTTTTATTGGTTTCTAATGCCCACTCACAGTACCTTGTTAAATCTTTGCCCTGTGGGAATTCCTTAGGGTTGAATAAGAATAAACAAATTAGGCTGTGAGAAGACAGCTGCAGAGATTATGAATCACTTAACAGTGAAAGCTATATTATAAAATGCATAAACAAGTCTATTAAAAAAATAACTGGGTTATCAGTGTCCCTGCAGGAAGGATGTATCTCAATATAATTTTGTGGACCACAGACTGATGACATGTACTTTGTTGCTAAGTATGTTGCATTTTTTTAAGGCAGTATCACGGATCATTAAGAACAATTGGCACATTGTTTTCAGTAAGGTGGTTCTACATGGCATTGCGAATGATTCTAAGATTTCATGAGGGAATTCACTTTGCTTACCTGGCAGATTGTTCCATTTGAGTATGTTCCCCAGTAAAACAATTGATGGAAATGCCTAGATTTCATATAAAGGATGCTACTTATTTTAATTTGCAGATTATTTTACTACACATGAAACTAATGGACATAAATTTGTGACAAACAAATTACATTTTTACTGACTTGGAATTGTTTATGAGCTGAGGCATCCTTGTTTTAAATATTATGTTAGCAAACAACCCATCAAATAAAGATTAGAATTCAATAATGATTTGAAAATTTCTTAGTGCCTTTTCTACTAGCCCACAACACAATTTTTTACAACTCTACTCTTCTGATTATTGTAGTTTAAAACATTTTATATATAACTTTCCTGCAAATCTCTCTTCAAATTTAAGATATGCAGACATGACTTTTTTTTCTTTTTTGATGTACATTTTGCAACCTTTTGCTTGAGTTTTCTTTTTCTGTTGTCACAGTTGCCAAGTATTTTATTTACTCTGTTGTTCCATTACTTCACTTTCCTAGAGTATTGTGAAGTACATAGGCTGGAGAGTGCACTATACTAATGATTCCGACTGAGAAAAGCAGATTAAATACAAGTAGACTTCTAGAATATGATTTCAAAGTTATAGAATATGTTATTATCAGTGGCGTATTTAGGCCTGGGCGCAGGGGCGCGCGCCGGCCCATTTTAAAACTTTTTTTTTCAAGAAAAAAGAAAAATAGTCTTGTGGGTGCATCTTTTCCGCACAATCCTGTGATGTCATCTTGTCATGAAACGCGGCTAATACACAATGGAAATACGATTGGAGGTTGCAGTCAGATGATTGTTTTTATATTTGGCTGAAGGTAAGATCATATTGTATTTACATCTCAGTTAATCTGGACGCTGAATAAACTGTCTCTGGCTAAAGGAGGGAGGAGGAGGAGAGGCAGTTGCTTTCAGTTTTTCATCAATACTGTCAAACTCATGAAGTCTCACGTTGCGTTATTTTATCCTGACTGAGGTAACTCGTGGTGAGCAGGTTGAGAATTTACAAGGGAAAGGGTGGGAAATGAGTTCAGAAAGAGATACTCAGTACAAATCCCGTCTAAACGCAGTCCTGGACTATGGAACTGGAGTCTTTCTACTTTTAATAGGTAAGTCTGTTCTTTAATCGGTAGTTATATAGCGGCACTTATTTTTTTTTTATTTATTTATTTATGTATTTATTTATGAGAGACTGCTACTCGCGTCCTTGTGTTAATATTATGTCGGGCACTGTAGTTCGTAAATTTCTGGTTTCGGGAATTGTAACTGTTCACACTATCCGGCTTCTGCTGCAGGTGATATCCTGTATTTAGTAGCATTTACAAAAAAAATGCTAAAGAGTGAGTCTGTTTATCATTATTGCCACAAACAACTTTTTTCTCGTCTGCTTTGCTTTTCTTTATTTTTATTGCAGCAAAAGAAACAAAATGTGAGGATCAGCTATTGCATTAAGGGTATGATATTTTAAACATGGAAATATGCTGTTGAATATCGTCTGGCTTTGTAAGTGCAGGGTGTTAATGCCAGTGTTATTTACCTGTGATATGTTTTGTTCTTAAGATTGGGGTGCATCAAATGCATGTGTTTTCTGAATTTCAGCCCTGTTATAACCCTCAAGATCGCCATTACATAAACGCTTCTAGTTGCGTTGACTTTGCAAGTGTACCTTAACTTAGATAAAAAAGTATAGATACTGTTATGAAGGATGGATTAAATAAATCATCTAATGGCATCTTCAGTTATTAAAATACATTTATTAATTTAAAAAATGTTATAATTTGAATAAGCTTTCTTGTATCAAAATGTAAACTGGTCGTAGTAAGTAAAACAAAAAGCATTTGATCAAAATTGAATAAAATGTCTGTGAGCCATCATTTTTTGAAGTCATGTTAAAACCTTCCTAATATCTTGAAAAGTAAAGAATTAGAAACGTAAAAAAATCACTGCCTAAAGAGACAGTCAGATCAGAATGGATAGCAAACAAAATGACTGGCAGACTGGCAAAAAAATCCAAGTCTGTAAGTGATAGTGGTGTGTGTGTGTGTGTGTGTGTGTGTGTGTGTGTGTGTGTGTGTGTGTGTGTGTGTGTGTGTGTGTGTGTGTGTGTGTGTGTGTGTGTGGTGTATACATATTAAAACTTGATATATACCTTGAGTCATGAAGAATGATAACAAACTAGGGAAAAGGGACTGAAACCTCTTCTGCAACATAAACAGAATGGTTTAGAGTGAGAAGTACATTATTCAGGGAATACCACTGTTCTGGATCAGACTTCCATTCTACCAAAAACAAAGTTCATTCATGTCCCTATTCAAACATAATTTATACCAACGTATGGGAAATAGGACATTTTCCTCAAGACTGGCCCCTAATGGACAGAGGCAGTGCTTAAACACCTTACCGTTCAGTACGGTCCCTTGATATACTGACAGTATGATCCTAAAAATGAATCCTTTACAAACTAAAGTTATATAAATAATATTATGGCAATAATAGTTAAACACATATGGTATAACACAGCTAAGTTTAAAATGTACCACCAGGGATGATAGCCAATTATTCTCCTTTAAACCTCTGAACCCATTGAAGTTCATAGGTTTATAGGTTCATAGGTTTATACTACGCTATCTGACCTAAGGCATTTATAAGCCTAGCCCAAAGTTATGTGGCTTACGCCACCCCTTATGTTAGAAATACTGTGCCCATTAGTTTGTTGTGCCTCTGTCCAGCAGTGACACAGAGATGATTCCAGGGGTAAACCTACGATCTCCCATCCACCGTCAAGATTTCTCTTGAACAGAGCCAGCAAGGTGCTCTGCCTCACATGGACCGGGATTTTATTCCACAGCATGGGGAGTCTCTGGGTGATAAATCTATCCCTCCAGCACGTCCTATTTATATCCGTGCTAAGGTTTAAGTCGCTTGCTCTAGTGGTTCTGGTGGATTTGGATTTTTTGAGGTGGAGCATGTCCATTAATTCCGGGTTGGTCATGGCCTTGTATGTCAGGCACAGGTCACCTCTGAGCAGACGGTATGCAGCTGAATAGAGTTGGAGTTTCTTCAGTCTGTCAGCATATGACAGGTTTTGGAGTCCCTTTATCCTTTTTGTGAGGAACTTTTGGGGTCTCTCCAATTGCTGCAGGTGTCGGGTGAGATACATCCCGAATGGGGCATTGTACTCGATCATAGGTCTGATAAGTGAAGAGTACAGGGGAACAATGACCTCACTTGATCTGGATGTGAATCCCTTCATGATCAGGTGGGCAATGTAGAAGGTCTTTCGAACCACTTTAGCAACGTGAGTGTCAAACGAGAGGCCACTGTCAACCTGGGTCCTGGAATTTATTATAATAAGCTGTTGTATATCTAGAGTAAAATTGTTTCTGAGTGTCATATATAGTTCTCAGGTTATATCTGGGTGTACACTGCAGTATTTTTGGGAAGGTGATACAATGAGTTGAAAGCCTTCTGGAAGTTAAATTATGTACTGATTCGGCATTGTGTTTTGATGTGTGTAAATACAATAAATACAATTGCGTTCTCAGCTGATGAGTTACTGGCTATCTGGGGGTTGGGGCACATGTAATGTGAGAAAGTAATTACCCATTGCAGTGGGAGATCCTAGAATATGCATTTCAAATATATGAATTTAATAGTTCTGTTGTGCATGACATAATTTACTTGGCATCAATACACGATTACACTGCATCTGGAATAATATATCCCAAGAACTGTCACAGGAACTGCAAAACTAAGACCTTTTCAAGTTTAAAATGTTTACTGCAGTTAGTGTGGAAACACGGTGGGATTTAGAGAGTTGTGCTATAATGATAGACTGGCTGAATTTACAGTGGAAGTAATGAAGCAAATGAGCAAAACTTTGATTGCAGCTGGCATTATGGTGTAATGTCTTTTACTTATGAAGCAATGGCATCTACCAGAGCTTGTAATACAAGTTAATAGACCTGAGGAATAAAATTGGTTAGCTTAGAGCATAATCCCTATATAAGGAACCTGATGTACCAGGGTAATGACTGCTTTTTAACTCAGTCCAGAGAATAATGCACCTGTGGTTGTAAACTCTGTTGCTTTTTATGTTTTATCTCTGCCATTTCATTCCTATTGTTCAAATCTGCAGTCTGTGATGAACCTATCTGCCTGAGGGCATTTATAAGCCTAGCCAGTGTGTGTCAGCTTTTGCTGCCCCATTGATTAATTAACTGAGCCTCTGTCAAGAAGAGCCAATGAAGTGATCTCATGGGGTGTATTTTCTGTTACCCATCCACTCGTCAAGGTTTCTCTTGAAGAGTGTTAGTGAGGCGCTCTGCCTAATGTAGTTAGGAATTTTGTTCCAAAGCATGGGGAGTCTCTGTGACAGGAATCTATCCCTCCAACATGTTCTATTTATTGTTGTGGCGAGGTTTAGCTCACTAGAGCGAGTGGCTCACAGTGACTTGGATTTCTTTAGGTGGAGCATATCCATCAATTGAGTTGGACATGGCTTTGTAAGTCAGGCAGAGATCACCCCTGAGTAAGTGATATGCCACTGAGTACAGCCAGAGTTTTTCCAGTCGGACTGCATAGGACATATGTTTGAGGACAGTAATCCTCTTGGTGAGGTACTTCTGTGGTCTTTCCAGCTTTTGGAAGTGTCTTGTGAGGTACATCCCAAATGGGGCATTGTACTCTATGATGGGTCTGAGTGATGAGTAGAGGGCACTGTAACCTCTATTTCTAGATGTGAATCCTTTAATAATTAAATGGACTACATAGAAGGATTTCCTAACTACTTTGGCAATATGATTGTCAAAGGAGAGATTACTATCTACCTGGGTCCCCAGATCTCTTAATACTTCTTCTGTATTAAGGGGGCTGCCACCTATGTGATAATTCATGGGTGTTTTGTTTTTCCCAAATGGGATGACTATGCATTTTTGGCATTTAGCTTGAGGCCATGACTTTGATACCTGATTATAAAGCATTATGAGGGAAATCCTGGGTTGCTTTTCTGAATTTACTGTGACTGGCTTACAAAGTTATGTGGCAGGCTTGCTTATCTTGAAGACATATAAAAAGATTTCACAGCCTCGTATACTGTGTAATGATAAAAATGATAGCACCAGAGTGCTACTGTAGTAACTTTGGTAAGCATGTTTAGTGCATTTGGGTTTTGTTAATCCTCTTGTAAGGGATGGATTTACATATGAATTGAATCTCTGTGGTGCTGCTGGTTCTTTTTCACCTTGACTTCTCAAAGGTATGTGAAATTGTCAGTCAGTAACTCTCTTGATCAAACTGATGAGGCTGTCTGACAACCATGCTATGGTTCTTTTGCTACTTTGAAAGTGAATATTGGGCTATAAGATGAGACTATTATCTTCACCTCCTAGTTGGTCCATCTGTGTGTCTACAAGGTTCTGTGCATGGCTCAGTCTGGCTTTCATGGTAGTGATGGCATGTACCAGCCTTGCTCACTTATCTTGTGGTAATCTCCTATTCAAAGCTTCTCAGATGCATACAATCCAGTGCCAGTGCTTTTATGGTGGATTACACCAGAATACCAGAACTATTTGCTTTTGAATGTTATCTTGTGTGCTTTGTATTCACTAACTAAACTTTTTTTGTTAGGGGTCGCCACAGCAGATCATCTGTTTCCATTTCTTCCTGTCCTCTGCATCTTTGTGTCATACCAACCACCTGCATGTCCTGTCTCATCTCACCACATCCGTAAACCTTATCTTAGGTCTTCCTCTTTTCCTCTTACCTGGCAGCTCCATCCTTGGCATTCTTCTCCCAATATATACAGCATCCTTCCTCAGCACATGTGCAAAGCAATGCAATCGTGCCTCTCTAGTTTGTTTAAAAAACCATCCACAGACAAACAAGTTTGTAAAGTAATGACAACATGGCAAAGCAGAGAACAGATAATTTGTGAAGTGTTTTGCATGTGTTCTTCAGCATAATGACAACGTGTTGTTGTGGCCATTGCCTAAGTCAGTAGTACTTGACATTGTTTTATTATGTACATTAGATACAGAAGCAGTTAGTTCTTGTATTGACATGAGCTGCAGTATATCAGGAAAAAGTGCTGCCATGTCTTCAGGAGCCAAGCAAGAACTACATCAAGAGTCTCTCTTCAAATTTTTCAGAAAGGCCATACTGAACGGGGAAGGTTCAGTCTCTGAGGGTAAGTCTTTGTGGGTGAGAGCAGTGCCAAATTATAGGATAATGTCCTATTCTCTGGATGATTATATTAGATGTCTTTCCACACATGATGTCAGAGCTTAAGGTAATCTTTTCACAACCACCAAACCTAGTGCCCCGCTTTCAACCAGTAGTCAACTAACCTGACTGCACCCCCCCCTTTGCAAATTCCTGGATCCGCCACTGATTATGTTTCAGACTTTCAACCAGAATTATATATAAATAGGCTAATGAAGAAAAACATCTTAAAATGCCTTTCTTTTTTAGTAGAACTTGTTCTAAATTTAATGAAAATCATGGTGTTTATGTACAACAGTAAGGAAATGCTACTTTCTCCAGTTTTTCTGTCTTTTAAAAAAACATGGTTGCAATGAATCGTATTTCTGGGACTCCCTCTTTAAACTGCTCATGCTGACTGAAGGATATTGTTATGACATCTGTCTCAGCTTATATTTAAATGCAGATGTCAGAAAGCTTCAGATTTTTGGAGACACCAAACCAGAGATGTCTTCAACTCATTTTCTTAACTTTTCAAACGCCCAGTAAAATGTATAGTTGTTTACTAGAGTATTACATCTATGCTGTGTACAGAAGAATTAGATCACATCCGTCCCGCTTAACTGTTTTGATAGATTCCAACATCAACATGTACTTTAGGCAAAGGCAAGCGAATTGCATTTTTTTATTCTGCTCTCATTGTTTTATCAGTAACTAAGTTTAATGCAGTCTCTAAAGTCTTTCCATTGTGTTGAGTCTATGTAACCAGTTGGTGGTGAGCATGGTGTTTTTAACTATTGCCATGATTCACTGTGTAATCCTGTTTATAGCAACACTAGTCAGTATGTAAAGTCAGACTGATTCAGAAACCACTGTAGTGCTACAGTCAGTAGCATAGCTAGAGCAAGTTGAAAGGGAAAACTGCCCTGGGTGCAAAGTGTTAGAAGGAGGGGTCCAATCGGCTAGTCATTCCCAATAGCTCTTAGTGCAATACTATCTCAAGTTTGTGGTCACACCTGAGAGCTGTAGCATTCCATGCACTATAGCTCTCTGTGCAAGATGTAAACTGTAACAACTCTTTGCTATATTTGTAGCGAGCAGTTTGCTATAGCTTAAAAAAGAAGTTTGTCTTTTTTAAGTAAAACCTGCATGGCCCAGTGCTCCATGTAGTATATAAACTGTAGCAACTATTTGCTACATTTGTATCAGTTTGCTACAGTTTAAATGCCAAATAAAATCTTATTTTTAAACTAAAACCTAAGCACTGTAACACTCTGTGCAGGGTAAAAACTGTAGCAGCAGTTTGCTACTGTTTAAAAGAGAATTGTTTTCCTTTTATTAACTTTTTTACTGTACTGTAAGAAAGGATAGTTAAGAAAAGGGCACAGAAACAGGACCTGAATCGCTTAAGCAGCCAAGAGGGAGGGCATGTCCTGTACCTGGCCACCTGGTAGGTGTCCCAGTAAAAAGAATAGACTGTTTTCCTCTTCACTTGAAGAGCTTTGGGAATTGGTGGCACAGACTGGGTAGTGTCTGCAGGACTGCAAGAAGCATCCTACAAGTTTTTGCTCTTCACATGAAGAACTGAATGGGTGAGACACGGCTTTGTGCGACCAGCAAAGGGCACCGTTAAGCCAGCTTTGCTTTTGGCTACAGTGGTAAAATGACTCAGGGGCCATAATGATATACTGGTCTCACAGGAGAAGGCTTCTTCCAAATGCATCAATGCAGGTACAATGATAATGCTAATTTGCAACGTGGATGTCCTTGAAACTGTTCATTGGGATGAGAATAGTGCCATACAGTAATTCAAAGAATTATTCTACAGTAATATTTGGGGAATAAAATATGATATCTAACTATTCATTTCACAGCAGGAATGAGACTGCTAGTACTATAGCAGGTAAGTATTGCAAAGCTTTGTGAGAGTGTGCATGCAAGTGTGTGTGCGCTGCAGGCGTGTGCAAGGTAAAATGCAGTGTGTGCGTGTGTTTGTGTGTGTGAGCGTGCGTGTGTGTGTGTCCATGCAAGTAGGAGCTTAATTGCAGCAATCTGGATCAGTGTGGTTGTATATGCATGTTTGTGTGTGTACTAGTAGGGGCTTAATTGCAGCTATCTGACTTTGTGTGTGTGTGTGTGTGTGTTTGTGTGTGTGTGTGTGTGTGTGCACGTGTGTGCATGCATGCAAGTGCGCGTGCGTGTGTGTGTGTCTTCACTGGTACAGTTGTCTACATATTTGTAGATGCCTGTGCAACAGCACTGCAGGACTTGGTAGCAGGAACACTTGTGCAGTGACCTGTAACTGTGCAGCGTTTAATTCATACACATGATAATAAGCCACTAATATGATGTTTCTCCTTGTAGTTTTATCATAGGTTCATAGGTTCATAGGTTTATACTAGGCTATCTGCCCTAAGGCATTTATAAGCCTAGCCCAAATTATTGTGGCTTACGCCACCCCTTATATGAAAAAATACTGTGCCCATTAGTTTGTTGTGCCTCTGTCCAGCAGTGACCCAGAGATGATTCCCAGGGTAAACCTACGATCTCCCATCCACAGGTCTAGATTTCTCTTGAACAGAGTCAGCGAGGTGCTCTGCCTCACATGGACCGGGATTTTATTCCACAGCATAGGGAGTCTCTGAGTGATAAATCTATCCCTCCAGCATGTCCTATTTATATCCGTGCTAAGGTTTAAGTCGCTTGCTCTAGTGGTTTTGGTGGATTTGGATTTTTGAGGTGGAGCATGTCCATTAATTCCGGGTTGGACATGGCCTTGTATGTCAGGCACATGTCACCTCTGAGCAGACGGTATGCGACTGAATAGAGCTGGAGTTTCTTCAATCTGGCAGCATATGACAGATTTTGGAGTCCCTTTATCCTTTTGGTGAGGAACTTTTGGGGTCTCTCCAATTGCTGCAGATGTCGGGTGAGATACATCCCGAATGGGGCATTGTACTCGATCATTGGTCTGATAAGTGAAGAGTACAGGGGAACAATGACCTCACTAGATCTGGATGTGAATCCCTTCATGATCAGGTGGGCAATGTAGAAGGTCTTTCTAACCACTTTAGCAATGTGAGTGTCAAAAGAAAGGCCACTGTCAACCTGGGTCCCCAGGTCCCTGATAACCTCTTCTGTGCTTAGTGGATTGCCACCTATATGGTAGCTTGGGGTTACCTTGTTTTTCCCGAAGGGTATGACTATACATTTTTGGCGTTTAACTTCAGGCCATGGCTCTGGCACCAGCTATCTGTTTCCGTGAGTCCCTTCTGAAGGATATCCGTGTCCGATGCACTTTCCACTATGGCGCCCAGTTTGCAGTCATCTGCAAACTTTGTCAGCCAAAGTCCTCCCATGTTGGCCTGTACTTCTGAGAAGTAGATGCCAAACAATAGGGGCCAAGGACCGAGCCCTGTGGGACACCACTTGTGACCGCTTGGAGTCTGACACAGCGCCAGCAACTCTAACCCTGTGGGTTCTGTCCTTAAGCCAGTTTGCAACCCATCTTGTGACATATGGGTTTACATTTAAGCTGGTAAGTTTTTCTACAATACCCGAGTGGGGTATTGTGTCGAAAGCCTTTGCAAGGTCAAGGTAGGCTGTATGGACTGCCTTTCCCTCATCAATGGCCTTGGTGACTATTTCGAAGAAGTCGACCAAGTTCAAAAGGCATGATCTTCCCTTGACAAAGCCAAACTGGGTCGGGTCCAATGTCTGCAAGTCCCCTATATCTTTGTTTATGAGCTCCATTATGATCCTCTCCATAGCTTTGCAGACTAGACTTGTTAAGCTTATGGGGCGGTAATTACCAGGGTCCGTAGAGGCGCCACCTTTGTGGAGTGGGACCACAGCTGCCGTACGCCACTCCTTGGGCACGTATCCTGTGGTAAGGCTGAGATTAAACAGCTGCCTTATGTGCGGGTTTAATTCCTCATTTAGCTCGTGTAGCACACAGCCGGGACACCATCCGTCCCATTGATGCTGTGTTTTTAGCTTTAGAGAGAGCAGCTTTCACCTGCGCATTTGAGATGTCCGGGAGGCTACACTCGGCTGGGATAGTTATCTCTCCTTTAGGGGAGAGGGGTGAAGTTTGCACTGAACCTGTCTGCCAGTATGTTGGCAATGTCTGTGGGTTCAGTGATTTTGTATCATTTTGGACTAATTCTGAGCATATCTGTGAGTTTCCACCCAGGTTCCTAACATAGCTGAAAAAGGCCTTATGATTGTCCTTTGAATCCATGGCAATTTTTCTCTCAAAATTGGCCTTAGTTGATTTTATGAGTGCTCGTATTTTTTACTAATAATGATCAGGGGTGACTTCCCTTTTATGGATTTTGTTCTATCATGTAATAGCTTTCTCCTCTTATTGTAAAGTTTGTTAATGGCTGGGGTCCACCAGACTGGACGTTTGCCCTTTGTGGAAAGAGTCTTGGTTTTATTTGGGATTGCCTGATCCATGCAGTCCTGGAGGTGTTCATAGAAGGCATTTGTAAGGGCTTCCGCAGCTTGGGTTGTGGTTTCCTCTGACTCAGGGGCCTTGAAGGATACCACACCAGTCTTGAGTAGTGTGAAGTTTGCTTTAGAGAAGTTCTTCACTATGGTCTTTTTGTTTGGGGTGGGGCGGGATGTGGATTTCCAGTGAGATTAGTTTATGATCAGATCTCACCAATGAGGGATATACTTCGTGTGGAGCATTTTGTCCCCATGTTTGTGACAATGAGATCTAGTATATTTTCTCCTCTCGTGGGAACAGTAACTAGCTGTTCCATGGCATTTGAATTTATGAACTCCAGGAACCGTTGGGCTAGAAAGTTAGGGCTTGAGTAATGTTCCCAGTCTATATTCGGGTAGTTGAAGTCTCCCAATATGATGGTGTTTGGAGATACATTTATACCCTCCAGTGTCTTCAGGAAGGCTGTGTGGGGTTCCTGAGTTTGAGAGGGTGGCCTGTAGCATGCTACAATTTGTAGAGCAGTTTTGCCTATGGTTAGTTGCACCTGGATGGTTTCGAAGCTTCATGCGTTGCCACCAACCTGGAGGTGTGAGTATCCTTTATGAATATGGATACACCCCATCCTTTTGTGGAGTGGTCCGGGTTTTGGGGCCGGAACGCATGATATGAGCTAAAACCTAATAGTGCCGGGTGCTCTCAGGAGCCTTGAACCAGGTTTCAGTTACAGCACAGACATCGATGTTCTCCATACTGAGAAGGGCCTCGAGTCGTGCATTTTGAGATTTAGACTTCTGGCATTGAGCAGCATTACCCTCAATTTCTTCCCATTTTGTTTTCTAGGGTGGTAGGTTTAGAATTTGAGCCTTGCCTAAAAAGGCACTATGGGGTGGCAAGAGCCTTAGCCAATATCCGGAATCCCAGGGTGACAGGTGCAAGCCGTCCCTTGAAGCAGCGTGGCTTGTCAAGCATGTCATCCCAGGCAGACAGACACTGGATCCCCTTTGAATGACACCAGACATTAAGCCAATTGTTAAAGCTGATCATCTTGTCTCTATATTGTGGCATCATTCTTGGTGAAGGAAGGATACTGCTCAGGGTTAGGGTCATACCTGCCTGGGCTACATAATCAGAGAGCTCCTCTATGTCTCTTTTCATGTAGTCCAGGGAGGTACGTCTCAGGTCGCTCACACCAGCATGGACAATGACTGTGTCATATTTGTACTTGCCGTGGAGTGACCCGAGTGCTTGTGTTATGTGGCGGATTCTAGCCCGATAGGCAGCTTACTGTGACCCTCTCCTTGTTCAGCCTGGTGAGTGGGACGTCAGTGTGTCTGACTATGGAGTCACCTATGACAAGTATGTTTGGTGTTGTATTTGGCCTTAAGGGCTGTGACTGCTTTGCACACTGCTTTTGTGGTTTATGTGTTGCTTGTGGGGTGTCTTGAGGTAGCAGTTGTTTGGGTGTCTGCTTTGGAGGCCTCTGCTGTTTAGGTAAATTTTACTCAGAGCCTCGAGTATGTCTTTGTGTGTTTATGTGTTTGATTCAGTGGAGTGGTAGCATTATGTGAGGCTGGTTTTGTGGTGTGTGTAGTTGCCTTCTCCTCCTGTCTGGTCTTGCCAGTCCTGAGTTGAGAGAGCTCAGCCTCCAGTTTGGCTAAATAGCTGCATCTCTCGCAAGTATTTGTGTTATGTGGGAGGAGGAGAGGGTTGTCTGTGTACATGAGGCAGTTATAACATTGCCTCAAGATTCCCAGATTCACCAGCTGGACCGGAGAGGAGATTGACAACTGACCTTTGGACATGCTAGAATAATATTGGGAAATCCTTAATTGAAAACAAGGGCCAGTGGGGAGTGAGGGTGTAGTGCTTTTAATTTTTAGTGCTGACTTATATAATTGCTTTAGTGAGCAAGTGCCAGGTAGCTTGAGTGCAATGTGTTACAAGTAACTAAATGCAAAACGACAAACAGTAACTTTCTTTCAAGTGAAACAAGGAAATAAGTACAGTAAGCAATGCAGATATCACTAGTGATCCACAGAAGCTGAGAAGTTGCGTATTAGGTGGAATTAGCTTCCAGGGAAATAACAAGCAAACAAACAACAAGCATATAAACAAAGCTAGATTCAGTAGGCCTGGATCTAGTCTATGCTAGAGCAAACAAGGTGAACCAATTTCAGTAAGATACAGTTCAAATATTCAGGCACTATAAACCTTTAACCAGAAAATTCCCAGCTCAGAAGGGCAGAGTCCAGCCTCTTCTCCCACAAGAGTGCAGACCACAAACCTTCTTAATGTAAAATAACTGGCCTGAAGTCCAAGTGCCTAAACCAGAACTAATACACTTGGACACTGGGCTCTCAATCAGCAGTTCCCAACTTAGAAGGATGAAAGCTACCTGTCCTGCCACCACAGTGCTTGCCACAAACCTTCCTAATGTAAAACAACTGGTCTGAAGCCCAAGTGCTTAATCCAAAAGACTTGAATGATAGCTACACTTTAATCAAGTTACAACCAAGCAGTAATAAATACCATTGAATACTTTAGAGAATGTCTGGATTAGTGCTCAAGTTACACAAACAAAGCTAGATCCAGCAGGCCCGAATCCAGTCTATGCCACAGCAAACAAGGCACCAACTTCAGTAAGAAACAGTTCAGATATGCATGCACTATAAGCCTTTAACCAGAAATTCCCAGCTCAGAAGGGCAGAGTCCAGCCTCTCCTCCCACAAGAGTGCAGACCACGAACCCTCTTAATGTAAAATAACTGGCTTGAAAGCCCAAGTACTTAAACCAGAATTAATACACTTTTAGAATAACAGACACTGAGCCCTCAATCAGCAGTTCTCAACCTAGAAGGATGTAAGCTACCTGTTCTGCCACAACAGTGCAGACCACAAACCCTCTCAGTGCAAAACAACTAACTGGTCCGAAGCCCAAGTGTTTAAACCAAAAGGCTTAGAATGAGTTACACCAAGCAGTAATAAATACAATTGAGTATTTTAAGATGATGCAAAAGTAAAAAGAAGTAGGTAAAAACACAAGTACAGTAAAAGCAGATGAATTTTTTTTTTTTTTTTTTTTTTTTTTTTTTTTTTCTGAACAAGTGCTGAGATCAAAGAAACAGATTAGAGTGCTGAAACTAGAAAACTGGCCAGTTACAAGAAAAAAAACAAGCTAGAAGGCTTCCCTCAAACACAGAAGGGCTTGGGGGCTCAGAAGCCCACAAATAGTCTGTACCACTTAACAAGAAAGGCAGGAGATAAGCTTAATTTTTTTTTTCTATTTCCCAGATGCTCTCTTTGTACACAGTAGGAGTGCCTGAAATCAGAATATGATCTCACTGCACTCAGTTGAGTGAGCAAATGAGATGGGCCCAGAGGCAGGCTGAGGGGCGGGCAGTTTCAATGCCACTAAGATTAAAACTGAAGAGCAGAATAACCAGTTAAAAATTCCTTCAACACTCCTTCATACACAGTTTAAATCAATTTAAATACTGTATTTTTAAAATAAAAAGTGCAGAAATAGGTACTTAAATTCTCTTATACGTCCAGTTGAATATAACCAAGTTCTTAGCTTGCCAAGCTGAAGTTTTAAAGCAGGAATTATTTCACATGCACCAGTTTAAATATGCAAGGACAGGAAATCAAAGCATGTGGCTACCCCCACACCTGTAATTACTAGCAAATAACAAAATTCAGCCAACACTAGCTTTTAGTTCAAGTTACTGAAGAGCAGAATAACCAGTTAAAATCCCTTCAACACTCCTTCATACACAGTTTAAATCAATTTAAATACTGTATTTTTAAAATAAAAAGTGCAGAAATAGGTACTTAAATTCTCTTATACGTCCAGTTGAATATAACCAAGTTCTTAGCTTGCCAAGCTGAAGTTTTAAAGCAGGAATTATTTCACATGCACCAGTTTAAATATGCAAGGACAGGAAATCAAAGCATGTGGCTACCCCCACACCTGTAATTACTAGCAAATAACAAAATTCAGCCAACACTAGCTTTTAGTTCAAGTTACTGAAGAGCAGAATAACCAGTTAAAAATTCCTTCAACACTCCTTCATACACAGTTTAAATCAATTTAAATACTGTATTTTTTAAAAAAAAAGTGCAGAAATAGGTACTTAAATTCTCTTATACGTCCAGTTGAATATAACCAAGTTCTTAGCTTGCCAAGCTGAAGTTTTAAAGCATCTCTGAGTCAGATTATATCAGGGTATTGAGCACTGTAGCATTGCCCAAATAGCACTAGCAGTGATATTTTTATGAATCCCAGCCTTTGCTTTTTTAACTGAATTTAGCAATTTAGTATGCACTTCGAGAGTCATTATTTTAACAAGTTTTCGTGCTCTTATTTTTTCTGTGTTTTGTTATATATACCAGATTTTTTGTAATACTGTCTTACTATGACAATTTTGTATCTTGTCCACATTTTTGTGAATAGAACTATAATATAAATAGGCAAGGACTTGTATTTAAAACCTGTATTGCACGATCATAATAAAATGACTGATAATGTTTAGTAAGCTTAAAATGCAAACAGCAATGATTAAATGGGGCTTAAAATTAATTTATTTCAGGTACAGTGCTGATTACTTATTGATTCATTTGCATATAACTTGAGAAAGGCATACAAAAACTCAATTATTTTCCCTCAGACTTACTGAAGGTAATGATTTCATTTTTATTTGAGCAGCTGCATAGAACTTATATTCATAAAGAGATTTACAAAGAAAAGCAAGAAATGATGCTTATTTGTTTCAAAACTTTTGATATCTGCATATTACTCACTGATGTATTCCCTTTGATAAACAGAATATTATATTTTAATAATTTAAGCAGCAATTAACTGCATTAGACTTTTGCGTATAAACAGATGTTTTAGAGTAATTCAAGTTTTTTTTAATATGAGCAAACTGTGAAAACAAGGAGGTATAGCATTATAGTTCAGAAAAGGATTTTTAAAAACTCTGAGGACCTGTGCTGCACAGAGAAATCATTCACGTGATTTTTTGCTTTGACGTTGAGCACTTGCTAAATTCACAAAATAACCCCTTACACAACAAAATATGTCATGTAATAATATGCAAAGTAATGCAATCAGCTAATGAAAAGTTAGGACTACTACTAACAAACAGACCTTTCACAATAATTGAAAAAGTCATTTTGTAATATTTAGTAGACTGCATACAAATGCAGATTTATAAATAAAGACTAGAGGATTCTATCACACACACACAACACACACATGCATAAATAAAATAAAAGTTGTATTTATTTAAATGTTAGCAAGTATGGAGGACTTAGCATTGCAAATAAATCGGTTTATAAACACATCTATAAGTGCTTTGTTGCTGTCATTTTTGTCTTCTTTTTTTCTTTTCTAAGAACTGCAGGCATGATCACTTATCACAAATGGATTCTGTCAATACTGCCAGCACATAAAATAATGTTTCCTGAATGTAATAACATAGTGGGCAGCTATTCATGGTAAAGAAATACATTTTTTAGATAAACAGGATTTGCTTCTTAATTATGTAACATGCTTCAGAAAGCTTTTCGAGACCAAGGATGTCACAAACGTATTTTCTCTCAGACAAGTGCATTTAGTTCTACTTGAGTTTTATGTGGTAGGTGTTTTAAAGCCCATAGATGGAAAAAGGGATTTTCTCAGATGCAACTAATGGATGCCTAAATGACAAAAATCTGCAAGTACCTATTCAACAGATATGTTACCTCATATTCTACAGGGAAACTGTGGATTAAATATTTAATGCACTGGGAACAAATGTCCAATGCTATAGATCTACACTGGTTCATAATATAGACACACAGAAGTTGCTTTCATTAATGTACATGGGGCATATAATTTTATTTATTCATTTCTTGACATGGTAAGCCCATAAAACACAAGCATCCCTTTTCAAGAGTTATTCAGGAGGAGCACTCTCTGATTAAGTGGCTTGCTCGGAGTCTCACAGCAGGTGGAATGAGTTAAACCCTGCACTCAAGACTACAAGAAACAACAAATTAACGGCTAAGAGCCCTAATTGTCTGTTCTAGCTCTCAGAAGTATGTGCAAGCATAAGACTTAACTTCCAGTCATGGTTTCATAAACATAATGATTGCAGGCTATATTCTCAAAGCTAGACAGGTAGATATCAGACATTAACATTGCACAGGAAGTGTGCTGATGTGCAATGCAGACATTAATGTTGCACAGGAAGTGTACTGGTATACAGTAGGATACCAAGTAGTTATAATAGTTAGTAGGTTCACAAAACACAAAGACTGCATGTAGTAGTGGGGTATACAGACTGGGGAGGTCACCTAAGAAAAAAAAGAAAATGTGTGGCAGGAGAATGTGGCAGCCAACAGGAATTATTTATGGTCATGTATTAGTTGTGTGCTAAGGCATTGCACAATGTTATCTACTGGTATATGGCTAAGCTGTATTGCAATGGGTCAAAATAATCCTATGATATAATGTATTTAGTACTTTGGCAATACTACATCAGTGCCTCAACAGAAAAAATGAGCAAATTGTTAGTTGTAGCAAAAAGTAGAATACTGCCCATGCAAAGAATTACACAAGCAACAGGTACATGTACAAAGTAAAATATTCCAATATAAAGCAGCACCTTATAGCAGTGATATACAAAGGAAACTATTAAAAAGCCATCAGCTCAGGACAAAAAGACTGCTACTCTACCACAGATCCCAGTGTACATGATACCCAACACAGGTAACAGGGTACTATGTGTAACAATATGTACAGGACATGCTAGGATGCAGACCATAGGCCACATATCTAGGTAGATGCACACCACATAGTTGTCTTAAAAGAAACAACCCAAATGGCCTAGTGCATTACCAAATGTGGCTTGTGAAACAAACTCCGCTACAATGGACAGCGCTCACCCCTCAAGAGAAGTATTCTTTAGCAAAGGGCACGCTGACTACATAGATGACAAGTGCAGCATGGATATGTAAGCCCCATAGTGACAGGGGCAAGGTAGTGCACACAGCCTATCTTGACCTCGCCAAGGCTTTCGATACTGTCCCCCACTCTGGAATTATAGATAAACTCACTAAACTAGGCATCAATCCCTATGTCACAAGATGGGTGGCCAACTGGCTCACTGACAGAACCCACACAGTAAAAGTAGCTGACTCCATGTCCGACTTCAAACAAGTGACGAGTGGAGTACCACAGGGTTTGGTCCTGGGTCCTCTCCTGTTTGGAATCTACTTCTCTGAAGTGCAGGCCAACACAGAAGGTCTTTGGCTAACAAAGTTTGCAGATGACTGCAAACTGGGAGCTATAACAGAATCACCTAATGATGGAGATATTCTACAAAAGGGCCTCACAGAGACAGATGCTTGGTGTCAAAGTCATGGCCTCAAGCTCAATGCCAAGAAGTGCACTGTCATCCCCTTTGGGAAAAACTCGGTAACCATGAACTACCACATAGGTGGTAGCTCACTAAACACTGAAAGTGTGATAAGAGACCTTGGGACAGAGGTGGACAGTAGTCTCTCCTTTTATAACCACATTGCCACAGTAGTCAGGAAATCCTTCTATGTGGCACACCTCATCATAAAAGGGTTCTCCTCTAGAAAAAAGGAGGTCGTTGTTAATCTCTACCCATCCCTCATCAGACCCATTATAGAGTACAATGCCCTGTTTGGCATGTATCTCACAAGACACCTACAACAATTGGAAAGGCCACAGAAATACCTCATTAAAAGGATTACCAGCCTCAAACAGATGCCATATCTAGACCATCTCAAAAAACCCCAGCTCTACTCTGTCGCATATCACCTACTCAGAGGTGATCTCTGCCTAACATACAAAAATATGACAAACCCAGAGCTGTTGGGCATGCTACACTTAAAGAAATCCCAATCTCTCTGAACCACATGCTCCAGGGATCTAAACCTTGTCACCACAATAAACGGAACATGCTGGAGGGATACATTCCTGTCCCAGAGACTTCCCAAACTCTGGAACAAACTACCCATTCATGTGAAACAAAGCTCCTCATTGGCCCTCTTTCAGAAAAATCTTGATGACTGGATGGGAAATAGAAAATTCACCCCAGGGATCACTGCTGTGGCACTGCTTGACAGGGGCACAGGAAAATAATTTTCTTAGGTGACGAAAGCCAGGAAATCTTTTTGGCTAGGCTTATATAGGCCTCAGGGCCGATAGCCTAGTACCTACCTATGAACCTATGAAGATCATCCCATGCCCATGTAAACAAAGCAAGGCATACGCATAGCCTAAACAGTATCAACTCATTTTTGCTGAATCAAAACACTGCCAAAGGAATGGACAAGGGCATCAAATGTGCACACAGAGATCTCAAGAAAGGTATACAATGATACATTTAACAGGTGCGTACAGCTGTAGGATCAGGTACAGGCCCAAGTGTGTGTGTGTGTGTGTGTGTGTGTGTGTGTGTGTGTGTGTGTGTGTGTGTGTGTGTGTGTATCTGCACACCATAAAAATATAACAGAGTTCTACAAAACCTTCCCCCAAACACAAGTCATATACTGCCACACTCTGCCATACAGATCATGGTCCATAGGCAGTAGAGCATAACACGGTGACCAGACCAAGTCCTTAATAGCTGCCTACTGTAACTGGTGCATGACAACAGAGCTGGATCATGGTGAAATTGTGCCATAGACAGGGTAGTGGACTGGGCATCCACCCTACAGTAGCCATACCAATATCCCTTTGCTTGATTGTCCCCCAGTTACATGAAAATTTGTTCAAACCTGTCAGTGTGCCTACTATTTTTTTTTTACATTTACAGTAATCACAGATTTGTATATAATTTAACATTTTTATTTCAGATATTACAGCAAATACACTAACAGACATTTGCTAAACAAAACAAAACAGTCTCACATTGAAAACAGACTTAGTATGAGCAAGAATAAAGTTCTCTTCCCCTGAAACTCACATTTATTGAAAATACATTGGGCAGCCCATTAGACTACAAAAGACATGATGGGATTCATGCACTGATTATTGGCTAGCTGAAGGGTGCAGGAATTCAAAAGCCCAATGTGTAATGCTTTTGCTAACAGCTTGAGACACTCCACTGGATGTAAGTATCCCTTTTCAGGGGCAGCAAAGAAACACTGTCTGATGACGTGACTTAGTCAGAGTCCCACAGTGGAGAAACAAATGCTGGAGGAATCAAATTATGTATTAGAGAAGCAACTCATTAACAGCTCATAACCTTACTCATCAGTTACAAGACACACTGTTATAGCCCAATGTAATAATTTCACACCTGTGTGCCTGCAAAAAATAAGTTAAATTAAAATTTGATTCATGCATTCACATTCCCAATTGCTCCAAAGTACTGTCTGGTTAAGTGACTTGCTGAATATCATACAAAAGGTAGATGAAGGAGGAAAGATTCAAACCCTGCACCCTTACTATAGGGCACAGCTCATTAACAATTTGGAGTTTTAGTCTACTGTGCTAGATGCCAGAGTAGCAGTGTTTAACTAAATGCAAAAATCCCTAACAATCCAATCACTCAGAGAAGACAGTGCTGTAGTAATATGCAAAAATGATTACATAACGGATGCTGAATATCAGATGCTTCTGATCATCACCCCAAATTATACAGACTATAAAACACGACACATTTCAACCCCTTTGCAGTTACTGGAGGCTGTAAAGAAGGTAGTGCAAAAATGCATTACTAAAATGAAACACGTTTAGATTTTATTACACAATTCAGGCCTTTTAATGAATGTGTTAATTTGTCAGTGCAATGAATAAAGCAAAATAATTAAAGACAACTTTTCTTCAGCAATCCACATGCCATACAAAAATAAGAAATATTACTGCATACAAGACCGCGGTGGTGCAGCGGTAGCATTGTTGCCTCACAGCAAGAGGTTCTCCCGTTTGATTCTCAGCTGGAGTGCAGGGAGTACCTTCTGTGTGGAGTCTGCATGTCCTCCTCGTGGTTGGGTGGGCATTCGAAAAACATGCGTAAATGGGCGTGCCTTTGTTGAAGGTTGAACGTCGAGCTAGCACCTCTGCATTCGTGAAAATCTACTGCCAATCATTAGCAGACCAGAGTTCTGCTGTGGCAACCCCTAACTGGGAAAAGTCGAAAGACAACAACAACTGCATACAAGATACTGTTTTTTTTGGGGGGTATACATGCTTGCAGGACACTTACATCTCATTTTTTACCTCCCTATGTGTTCTGTCATCAAGAATAGCTATTTCCTCTGACATCACTCAGTACAGGTCATCTACTTGAATGGCTAATAATGTTATGTTGCAGAATACACCTCCAAAGTGAACAGAGTTAGATCATGGACAAATGGGGCCCTATGCAGGATAATGATTCGGGCCCCTGACAGCCATACCAATATTCCATTACTGGACTGTCTCTCCTTAATTACCATAAATACTGTTGAAACCTGTCAGTGTACATACTGTTTTTCTTCTGTATTTCTATAATTATCACAGAGATTTGGATTTCATTTAAAACCTTTATTCCAAATTTTACAGAAAAATGGTAGTTATTTTCTAAATAAAACAAAAAAAAACTCACGTAGAAAACAGACATATCATGAGAAACAGCAGTAAACTTCTCTTAAATCTCACATTTATTGAAAATGTATCTGGCAACCCATTAAACTACAATGGACATGCTGGGATTCATACTCTAATAGAATATAGGGACTACTAATAAGGGGCTACATGAAAGGTGCAGGAAACATATTTACTAACAGCAGAGCACAGCCCACTAGAAAACAGTATCTTTTTTCAGGAGCAGCCTAGGAGTGCTGTCTGGTGGAGTAACTTGGTCTGAGTCATAAAGAAGACAAATTAAAGCTGAAGAAATCAGTTCCTGCTCTTTATCAGATCACAGCCTTACTCATCTGCAGTAAGTGCTAGAAAACTGTTGTAGCCCAAGCGGCGTGCATTTTTCATCTATGTGCCTGCAAAAAACAAGTCAAATTAAAAATGCATTCATAGTTAGAAAGACTTCAGGCTGCTCAGTTTATTCACAGATAAGTAGTAAACACACTGTCAACATTCAACGAAAGAAGGAAAGAAAGAATGCCATCCAAAGAACATGGCTCATATGATGATGCTTCTGTTTACTACAATCACCTTCTGTCCTGTGCATCATAACTAGCTGAAAGAGAAAGGAACTATTAAAAAGCCTAGCCCAGATTTCTAGTTGTCCCAAAGCACTGTCTTGTTAAGTGACGTATTCAAGGACAGGGTAAAATATGAGGAAAAAGCAGAGATGTTCTGTAGATTTGTAGAAACAGGCTGACATTTGGTGTGGAGGAATAACTCTATGGCTAACTATATCTAAGGTGCAGGATTTGACTGTGTCATGTCAGAGGCATTTTACACTCACACACACATTCACACAAAAACACATCCACTGTACAGTTGCTGCATCCCATTCTGCAAACGACAGCTCTTGGATAAAAAGACTGCTGCTGCTTGTGTTGTGTAGGAAATCAAAAAAGAGACTGTTGTTGCTGCTGTGCTTCAGATTTGAAATGCAGGAAGTCCTGCTCATTGGCTCAAAATTGTGAGCCAATGAGCAAGATAATGTTGCTAACAATCTGAGCCAATGAGAAGAGAGAGAGAAAAGATGTTAGCTGAGAAGCACTATTTATCTTTCTATAATAGTGGCAAGGATTCAATAGCGAGGAGCAGAGTAGTTAGTTTTTGATAAGAAGAGGCTTTAAATATTTTGTTAATGCTTTTATGGCTAACCAGACAGTTATTTCTTAATGTTTGAAGGCTGGCCAGTCCCCCCAACCAATACTGGACACTAGCCAGCTGCCTAGGTCACTTTGTGTTGGATGTGGCCCTGCATGGAAATAAGCTTGAGTAAATTGTCAAGGCTTGATGATATTACCAGAAGCAGAGCATTTGCATTCACTTTGTTTATGAAAGCAGGGTTTAAATTGGGATCTGAATTCACATTTGGTGGAGAATTCTTTTAGATATGGAGGAAGAGTTTGCCATATTTGAGGACTAAAAGAGAAAAACAGTGACATTTCTGAGGCTGAAAGAGACAATGTTAGGAATACATTTGAAGGAGTGGGTAGTAAGAGTGTCATGATGTAGTTTAAATAGTAATCTGAGTAGGAATTAGGATCTTTGTTTAATAGGCTGTCAGTTGGCATTTATGATAGGGAGGAAGTAATGTTCATATTTAGGGAATTTGGATATGAAGTAGCAGATTTTTTTGGGCACAATAATTTATGGGCCAAATGAAGCAGATATTTGATTTCTGGCCATTTTTTTTCTCATCATGAACTTGAAAGTTTAGTACCCAAACTTCTCATATACCCAGGTATTTGAAAGTATAACTGAATTCAGTGGTGCGATAATGGTGACCTTTAATGTGTGTCTGTGGTGCAACAGGTAGCATACTCACTTTCGGTGTTAGAAATTAGTAAGGCTGTCAGTTCAATTCCCACCCCAGGTGCATGGATTTATTTCCAATACTGATACTACAGTCTAGCATTAAGAGGGGTGCTGCATTTCTGAGTCTGACATCCTTTGGATGAGATGTCAAACCAAGGCCCCATCTGCTTAAGTTGAAGGTAGGTCAGGCTGATGCAAAAAAATCCCATGGATCCTATCAGGAAGAATACTAAAATTTCCTTGCGACCTTTCCAAATATTACCTAGTAGTATAAATACCAACCTAGGTCCTTGAGAAAAGGCCACTAGCCTAGTTGGACTAACTTGGTCAACTACGGATGAAAACACATGCTACATTTGCAAGGAATTTTCAGAAGTTAGTGGTGAGTTCCAGCGTTCTTGGGTTTAATTCTGTTGGAATTAAGAAATTATCTTAATGAGTGATAGAAGATCACTTTGAAACTAATTCTGTAGGAGAAGGTTACCACACACACTATAGACCCAGTCTCACATAGTACCATTACAACCTCAAATCATACACATAAACACACAAAGACATACTCGGAGGCTCTGATCAAAAATCTACCAAAACAGCAGAGGCCACCAAAGCAGACACCCAAACAACCACCACCTCAGAACACAACACCTGCAACACATAGACCTCACAGTCAGAGTGTCAAACAGTCACAGCCCAACACAATGCCAGACACACTAGTCCTTGGTGACCCCCTAGTCAGACACACTGGTCTCTCAACAGCAGGTACAAATATGACTCAGTCATTGTCCACGCTGGTGTAAACGACCTGAGGCATTACCATGGACTACATGAAAAGAGACATTGAGGAGCTCTCTGATTATGTAGCCCAGGCAGGTATGACCCTGACCTTGAGCAGTATCCTACCTTCACCAAGAATGATGCCACAATACAGAGATAAGATGATCAGCTTTAACATTTGGCTTAAACACTGGTGTCATTCAAAGGGGATCCAGTATCTGTCTGCCTGATGACATGCTTTGCACCAGTCACCCTAGGCTCTTGCCACCCCATAGTGCCTTTTTAGGCAAGGCTCAAATTCTAAACCTACCACCCTAGAACACAAAAAGGAAAAACTAAGGGTAATGCTGCTCAATGCCAGAAGTCTAAATCTCAAAATGCATGCACTCGAGGCCCTTCTCAGTATGGAGAACATCGATGTCTGTGCTGTGACAGAAACCTGGTTCAAGGCTCCTGAGAGCACCCCAGCACTATCAGGTTTTACCTCATATCATGATACCAAGAAAGGAGGGTATCCATATTCATCAAGGACACCCACACCTCAAGACTGAGACCATCCAGGTGCAACTGACTGCTCTGCAAATTGTAGCATGTTACAGGCCACCCTCACAAACTCAGGAACCTCACATGGCCTTCCTGAAAACACTAGAGGATAAATGTATCACCAAACACCATCATACTAGGTGACTTCAATTACCTAATATAGACTGGGAACACTACTCAAGCCCAAACACCCTAGCCCAAAAGTTCCTGGAATTCATAAACTCAAATGCCATGGAACAACTAGTCACCATCCCCACAAGAGGAGATAACATACTTGATCTCATCATCACGAACATGGGAGCACAATGTTCAACACCGGAAGTATACCCCTCACTGGTGAGATCAGATCACAACTGGAGGTCCTCATCCCACCCCACCTGAAATAAAAAGACCACAGTAAAGAACTCACACTTCTAAAGACTAGTGTGGTCTCCTTTAAGGCCCCAACAGTACTCAAGCGACTGAATCACTTACAAATGCCTTCTACCAGCACCTGCAGGACTGCATGGGTAAGGCAATCCCAAGCAAAACAAAGACTCTTTGTACAGTCTGGTGGACCCCAGCCATAAACAAACTCTACAACAAAAGGAGGAAGCTACTACAAGATAGAGCAAAATCCTTAAAAGGTAAGACACCCTTGATCACTATAAGTAAAAACTAAGAGCTCTCATAAAATCATCCAAAGCAAATTTCGAGAGAAAAATAGCTAAAGACTCAAAAACAATCATAAGGCCTTCTTTAGCTATGTTAGAAACCTAGGAGGAAACTCCCAGATATGCTCAGAACTAGTTCAAAATGATGTGAAGATTACTGATCCTACAGACATTGCCAACATACTGGCTGACAGGTTCAGTGCAAACTTCTCCCCTCCCCCAAAAGAAGAGATATCTATAACAAACGAATGCAGCCCCCAAACATCTCCAGCCCAAGTGAGAACTGCTCTCTCCAAAGCAAAAACACAGCATCCATGGGACCTGATGGTGTCCCCGGCTGTGTGCTCCACGAACTCAATGAGGAATTAAACCCACAGCTAGGACAGCTGTTTAATCAAAGTCTTACCTCTGGATATGTACCCAGGGGTGGCACTGCAACTGTGGTCCCACTTCACAAAGGCGGTGCCTCCACCGACCCTGGAAATTACCGCCCATTAGCTTGACAAGCCTTATCTGCAAAGCCATGGAGAGGATCATAATGGACCTCATAAATAAAGACATAGGGAATTTGCAGACTTTGGATCCAACCCAGTTTGGCTTTGTCAAAGGCAGATCATGCCTTTTAAACTTGGTTGACTTTTTCAAACAGTCACCAAAGCCATTGATGAGGAAAGGCAGTCCATACAGCCTACCTCGATCTGGCTAAGGCCTTGATACAATACCCCACTGGTATCATTAAAAACTCATCAGCTTAATTGTTAACCCATACATCACAAGATGGGTTGCAAACTGGCTGAGTGACAGAACCCACAGGGTCAGAGTTGCTGGCGCCAGGTCAGACTCAAAGCCTGTCACAACTGGTGTCCCACAGGGCTCAGTCCTGGGCCCACTCTTGTTTGGCATCTACTTTTCCAGTACAAGCAAACACAGGAGGGTTATGGCTGACAAAGTTTGCAGATGACTGCAATAGAAAACACATCTGACACAGATATCCTTCAGAAGGGTCTCACAGAAACAGATAACTGGTTCCAGAGCCACGAAGTTAAATGCCAAAAATGCATAGTCATAAAAACAAGGTTACCCCTAGCTACCAAATAGGTGGCAATCCACTGAGCACAGAAGAAGTTATCAGGGACCTGGGGACCCAGGTTGATAGTAGTCTGTCATTCGACACCCATGTAGCTAAAGTAGTTAGGAAGACCTTCTACATTGCCCACCTTATCATGAAGGGATTCTCATCTAGATCAAGGGAGGTCATAGTCTCCCTTTACTCATCACTCATCAGACCAATGATTGAGTACAATGCCCCATTCGGGATGTATCTGACCCGACACTTGCAGCAGCTGGAGAGGCCACAAAAGTTCCTCACCAAAAGGATAAAGGGTCTCAAAAATCTGTCCTATGCTGCCCGACTGAAAGAACTCCAGCTCTATTCAGTCGCTTGCTCAGAGGTGACCTTTGCCTAACATACAAGGCCATGTCAAACCCAGATTTGATGAATATGCTTCACCTCAAAAATCTAGATCCATCAGAGCCACAAGAGACTTAAAGCTGGAGGGATAGATTCATCACCCAAAGACTCCTATGCTGTGGAACAAAATCCCATGTGAGGCAGAGCACCTCGCTGGCCTTGTTCAAGAGAAATCTTGACCAATGGATGGGAGATCGCAGATATACCCCAGGGATTACCTCAGTGTCACTGCTCGACAGAGGCACAGCAAAATAATGGGTATAGTTCCCCATACTAAAGGGGTGGCGTAAGCCACAAAACAATGGGCTAGGCTTGTAAATGCCCTCGGGCAGATAGCCTAGTATGAACCTATGAACCTATGAACCTATGTAAGTCATTGTGTTACAGGCTGGAATTATAAATGATCTTGTCATCTGCATATAGAAGATGAGGAAGATGGAGTCCACTGGACTTTTTTTTGTTGTTTTAAAAAAAGTGGAGAAAGATTATTGGGAAAGAACTGAGCCTTGTTAGACTGCAGTATTATCAGGAAGTTCTGCAGAGATGGAAGACCTGGCTTTACAATAAAAAATCGTTTGATGAGAAAGTTTTTGAACAAGGCTGTAGACTGTAGTCCAATGCCCATTTCAGCCACATGACAGAGGAGGATAGTGTGATCAATGTCAAAGGCCTTGGTGAGATCAGTGGAAAGGCACTTGTAAGGTCGCCTTTGTCACTGATGATTAGAATTTCATATGTGAGACTCCAAAAATGCATTTATAGTGCTTCAACATGACCAGAATCCTTATTGTTTTTTGACTGAGTAGCTGGTACAGTTGTATGCAGGAAGAAATTTGATTATATAAGATTTTCTCAGGCATTTACTAAGGGCTGGTAAAAACAGGGATGAGACAGATGTGTGTGGTTGCAATTAACTTTATCTTGTTTGGAAACTGCATTTAACTAGGGCTGATGTCTAGATGACTGACAACGGTGTTTGAACAGAGGCAGGGGTTGTAGATGTGAAGTGATTGGCTTACTCTGCATTCTCTGCAGGAGTAAAGGAATTATGTGAAGAAATTATCACAGCCGGTAGGAGAATCATGAGGAATTTGTTCTAGAAGAGATATAATGTCTGTGTTTTTAAGGTAATCAGGGGGGAGAAGGTGGACAAGGAAGGCGTGGAGATCAGCTGTATGGACTGGCAGTAGGTTTATGAATTTACTGAGGAAGTCTGAAGTTGAGAAATGCTTTTGTTGACACTAAATAATGTATTGGATGTTGTTATTTACGGAAAATTTAACATCCATTAAGAAGGTTAATCTCCTGCCAAAAACATTTAGAAATGATGTCTGCTGTAATGCTAGGCATTTGTTTTTGTGTTTTCTTATGCCCTGTTTAGTGATGACATATAGGGTGTTTAATTAAGTGTGAATTCAGCATGTTTGGAAAAACTTCACATTGTAGATTCAGGAGACAGATGTACACAATATGATTCAGTAACACGATCATGGAGGAAGAAGAACACTCAATATGCACATTATGTACGATAGAGAACCATTGCAGAAAAATACAGTCTAATGACTCTCTGTCTATGGAAGATGACATAAGTATATTCAAAGGATATATATAAGTAAGACAGTAGGATTATAATTTTCAAGGACAGGGACACAAAGTGAGCATAGGTCATGTCATCAAATGCCAGTCAATCAAATGCGGTTTTCAATCACAACCTAGTGATTAAAAAAACACACATTTCCTCCAAAGGGGAAAATAAAATAATAGTGTTTTCTGAGGGACAGACCTACCACATTTCCATTGCATGAAGATGTGCTCCCATACCCTTCTAATATTAATAAACAATGCCAGTGCCAGTGAAGTTTTGAGGAAAAGAAATGCTTTCCTGCTCCACATTTAATCACATTTTTATTAAATTTTCATATTAAAAGACTCTTTCTACAATATTCTGTCAATAAATAAATAAAAATAAAACAGTTCCCTGACATGCCTATATGAAAAACAAAAGTGTTTAGGAAAGCAATCTGCCTCAGCTATTCAGAGTAGCTTAAAGGGATAGCAAAATGCTAAAGCTAAGACATCAGTTCACTGGGATAATTGACCTGGACACGTGCAATTTTTTGGTTAACAAAACTTTCTTCATCCCCACGATATTTAGTATACCTAAAGTACATAATGTCTTCACCATACCATCTTAAAGTGGTAGTGTACAATTCTAAAACGTATCCACTTCCCCTCCATGTGGGTCATATTTTAAAGGAGTCTATTAATTCAGTTGACTATATTTTAAAAGACTCCTAGGATTTTTTAACCCAAAATTGAGCCAGAGTTTTTTTGGTAACCTGGTCAGCTTTTGCATGGAGGATGTGGTTGATCTTTTAACTTCCTTTCCCACCACCCAGGGCTTGATTTATTTTATACTGTCATTACTGAGTTAACAAACCTGGAGGGTTGGGTTATCAATTTTATTACTGAATTAATGGAGTCGATTTTATTAAATAATTTTATATACTTTGAAGGTAAGTACTTTTGCCAGGTCAAAGTTGTAGCAGTGGGTGCAAGCTGTGCACCTATGTACACCAATCTTGTATTGTATAGCTGGGAAAAGGTTTTTCCCAGGAATCTTTCTACTAAAAAGGCTGGCATATTTATCTATTTTTTTCTGGATGATATTTTTATTTTATAGAAGGATTTGGGTAATAATAAAAATAACGATTTTTTCCCCTGTATTAATTGCACCACCCTCTTCCTAACATTTACTAGTCAACATTCTTTGGATTCCATTGATTATTTGGATGTTATTGTTTTTAAAGATAAGCTCAATGGTTGTTTTGGTTTGAAAATAGTCAGAAAACCTACTTTGTCTAATAGTTACCTTGACTACAATAGTTGTCACTGTAAAGATGTCAAGAGAAATATATTCAAGGGGCCAGTAGCAACAGCAGCCCACATGTGTTCCAACTTCAATAGTTTTAAGACTGAGGTTAATTATTTGACCAGTATGTTTTTGGACAGGGGTTACCTGTTCAAATTGTTGAAAGACATTAGTAAAGAAGTTTTACAAAACTGGTAAACTAGGTTTAAACCTTTATTAGAACAAGATATTAGCACACCACTGTCTTCATTGCACAGAAACAATGTACATAAGAATATCCTATATTCAATTTTTTCACATTCCTTAGTTATCACATTTGGTGTTTTTCTAAAAAGATACAATACATCATAGATAAGAAATGAAATATTTTAAAGACCCTTGGCAATACCCCCATTTTTGTAGTTAAGACTGGCAGGAACCTTAAACACCTTTTTGAACATCAACTTAATTCTAGAGTCCCAGGGACGCAAAAAGGTACTAGGAAATGTGGCGCTTGCTGCCAGTGGAGTTACGTTCTAGAACAGAAAGAAATTATGGTAGGACCCCTCCCCTTTCAAGGATACTCTTGAGTGATGGAACTTGTGCTATGAAGGGGGTAATCTACATAGCTCTATGCCAACAATACCCAAGTTATTATATAGGTAAAACTGACAGGTGGTTTCGAAAAAGAATTTAAGGTAATATAAATTACTCTCTATGTAGGCAAACACAAACATAATAATTTTTCCAAGTTCCTTTTTGGTATCCCAGAAACTGTACCTTTTGATACCCGAGGAGGCTCATGGGAAACTAAAGTTGAACTAAGGGAGCTTATCTGGCGATTAAGACATAATGCAACCTATGATCTTACTTTAAACAAACAAGTTTCAGTTATACCTGTTCTTAAATTAGGGGCTGCTCAATTGTAAATCATTTAACATTAAGTATTATATTATACAATATGTTGAAACATGATGTACTGATTCATTAGTAATGTTTTGTTTTGGATAATACCATTCTTTCACATTACTTTTTCATTTTTCAACATTTTTAACTATTTAATGTAGATTAATACATGTACTATATGTAATTTTTATTGCCAATTATGATTTTTAATGTTAAGAAGTTATTTCTTTTTTGTGATTTTTCTTTAAATATTTTAATTGGATTTCATCAGTTGACCTATGCTCATTGCATTTAAATGGTATCCAGTTGTCTCTTGAATGCTTCTGATGAAGTCCTATATTTTAAGGAAGAAAACGCTTAACTGTTTATTTTAAAGCAGTACATTTTGTGTAATAAAATATTAAATCAGATGTTGTTTCTGTCATTGATTTACATACAATATACATATTTGTACTCAAAAGTTCTTGTTAAATAACTGCATAGCATGACTGAGGATTGCTGTTTCACACTATATGAGCCAGTTTTGGAGAGGTTTTAAGTACATCATTTAACTTGCATATGTTATGTCCAATGGTATTCTCTGCCCAGCAGTGGTGTATTGAGGCACAAGTGTTGAGGCGCAAGGCATCCCAACATGTACATGTATATGTGTCACTACACTGTACCAATTAGTCAGACCTGTAGCATGCTACCTAGTAAACAGCAATCCATTCGCTAACAAAATTCAAGAGGAACACAAAGCAGCACAGCTCCTGTACTCATTTTCCAACAGAAATCCACAGCACTTTAATTCCTGTGCTTGTCTTTGCATTGATTTTACTGGAATTGATAAACCATCAATTTGATAACAGTTCTTGAATACAAAACCTTAAATTACATGTTTAAGTTGCAAAACATAATTTCAGTTTTTTTTTTTTTTTCTTATAAACATTTCAGTATTCCTAAGTAAAACAGTTGCATTTTATGTAGTCATTCTTCAGACTGAGGATTTTCATTAGACTTGTTTCATACTTATCCAAAAAAGAGTTTGAATACATCATTGCTGTCAATTACCAGACTGTCTCTTTCTGGTGGATTACCAGATTTAAAAATGTATTTGGAGGGTGGGGCAGAGATGGAGAGATAGCAGGATAGTAGGAAAGAGAGGAGCTTGGAAGACATTCAGAGGGTCATGTGAGGGACAAAGATGTGGGCTTACAGGATATGTGTGCATGTGTGAGTTCACTGTTGGATGCTGTAGGTCTTTTTTATATTAGACATTCCAATATAGAAAGAGTAGGGCAGCCTCCAGCCATCAAGATAAATTAAAACTGTACCATGCATGTAGACTGCACTGTGAAATGGAACTGTTTAAATGAAGCAGTGAATAAAGCAATGAAACTGTAAACAAACAAACAGGCAAAAAACACAGACTATGGTAGTGATACAAGCTGTAGGAAGTATGGAGGATGAGTTGTAAAAGAGGGCAGTTAGTAATGTCACACACAGAAAACAGTCAACTATGACACAGTGTGAACAAGGAAGAGATGGTGATAAAATGAGGTATGAGAAGAGAATTGCATGGTAAAGAGACACCATGGTAATATACCTAAAATGATGAAGTAGTTTAAATCAAAAAATAGGAAGAATTGTGGGCAATGGTAGCATGACTCTTGAAGAATTGAGCTAAGGCACATTACTTGCAGACATTACATGCCCAGATATTACAGGGAGCTGGGAAAACCCTTCCCCACCAGGAAGTAGTACCAGGCTTTCGAGATGTTGCACTGGATCTGTGCTGATCACCCTGGAAGCTGCATGTCATTATCCATCATGGTAATGACCTACTCTATCATATCAGTGAGCTACTGCTGTACCTAAGGGATGACATTCAGACATGGACAGAGCATCAATAAGCTTGTGCAGCACATAACTAATGGTACTCAGGCATGGACATAGCCGATACTATATTACTACCTGTACCACATAACTGATGGTACTCAGGCATGGACATAGCCGATACTATATTACTACCTATATCACATAACTGATGGTACTCAGGCATGGGCATAGCCGATACTATATTACTACCTGTACCCCATAACTAATGCTACTCAGGCATGGGTATAGCCGATACTATATTACCACCTGTATCACATAACTGATGGTACTCAGGCATGGGCATAGCCGATACTATATTACCACCTGTACCAGATAACTGATGGTACTCAGGCATGGGCATAGCCGATACTATATGACCACCTATATCACATAACTGATGGTACTCAGGCATGGGCATAGCCGATACTATATTACCACCTGTACCACATAACTGATGGTACTCAGGCATGGGCATAGCCGATACTATATGACCACCTATATCACATAACTGATGGTACTCAGGCATGGGCATAGCCGATACTATATTACCACCTGTACCACATAACTGATGGTACTCAGGCATGGGCATAGCCGATACTATATGACCACCTGCACCACATAAATGATGGCACTCAGGCATGGACATAGCCAATATTATATGACCACTTGTACCACATAACTGATAGTACTCAGGCATGGACAAAGCCGATACTGTATTACCACCTGTACCACATAACTGATGGTACTCAGGCATGGCCACCTGTACCACATAACTGACAGTACTCAGGCATGGACATAGCCGATACTATATTACCACCTGTACCACATAACTGACAGTACTTAGGCATGGACATAGCTGATACTATATTACCACCTGTACCAACTCCCATGGGATTTTGGAGACTATATACTCCCTCCTCATCTCAACCACCATGCTGATTGGATAGAATATATGCAAAACAGTGTGCGCTCGTTTTGTAGCTACAATACCCTAGTGTATGGCAACTCAAAAAGACTTGCTTCGAATATAGATGGTAATAGTACAACTACTGCTACTGCTACTGCTACTGCTACTGCTACTACTACTACTACTACTAGTACTACTACTACTTCTAGTACTACTAATACTACTACTACTACTACTACTACTACCACTAGTACTACTACTACTACCACTAGTACTACTACTACTACTACTACTAGTACTACTAGTACTACTACTAGTACTACTACTAGTACTACTACTACTACTACTACTACTACTAGTACTACTACTACTAGCACTACTACTACTACTACTACTACTACTACTATTACTAGTACTACTACTAATAATAATAACATTTTTTATTTGAGAAAGTCCACTGGGCTCACACTCCTTTCTCAAGGATTGCCTGGATAAATCACTTGCTCAAAATCACATATTAGGCAAATGGAAAATGTGGGAAGCCAACCCATGACTGCTGTATGGTTAAAAGTAGGTATTATGAATTAAAGTAAACTTTTTGAAACAATTGAGTTTTAAAGGGTGTCTTAAAACTAACCAAAGAAGCACATTGGCAAAGCTGTAAAGATAATAAATTCCGCCGGAGAGGTACTGGAGGAAAATGAGCTTCTCTCTGGCACCTCTACTTGTACCTAAGAAGTACTATCAGGCCCTGTACACTTGAGATGAATATTTATGCCAGTTAGCAGTTAAAAAAGCAAATGCAAACCCCAGAGGTACAGGGATGCTAATGTTAACATTACATTGTATGCAACTCAGTAGCTTACTGGCAAACTACGTAGGGATGGAATAATATGACCTTGACCTGTATATCTCTTCATAAGTCTGTTCAAGAGGTTTACCCCCAATAAAGACAGTTTAGGAGCTCCACATAAAGGGTATGGCAGCAAAAGTAAGGAGATCACGAATTACCATTAGAAACTCTTCTGATGGAATAAGGTGTTGATCTGAGTGATATTCCAAAGGTGAACCAGTGAGAGTTAAATGCTGCTACACACGTCCTGATTACAACATGTCATCCTGTACCAAACCCACATCAAGCACCTTAGGCACAAACTCCAGGTTATTCCCCTATGAATATGAAGTAGAGAGAAGAGACAATGAAAGGCTTCATATTAGCATGCGCTGTAAAGTGCTCCATATTGGAGGAGTTCAGATTCAAATGAGCATCTTTCACCTCTCTTTGAATATCATCCAAGTGGCACTCATGGATGTTAAGAGCCCACATTTGTTCCTGATAGAAAAAGAGGTGGAGCTGAGTATCACTGGTATAACAATATAACAATCATGGCCCAGACTCCTCCTCCTGTCCCTATATATATATATATATATATATATATATATATATATCTATGTGTGTATATATATATCTATGTGTGTGTGTATATATATATATATATATATATATATATATATATATATATATATATATATATATATATATATATATATACATACACACACACACACATATATATATATATATATATATATATATATATATATATATATATATATATATATATATATATATATATATATATATATATATATATATGCATGGGTCTATTTCACATAATTGAACACCCAAATGTTCGAATTTCATATGGCTGAGACCATATGATTAAACAGTTGAATGTTCAAAAACGTGAACAAAAAAAAAAAAAACAGTGCTAGCAGGGGCAAATCCCCCAACACACCCCCTGCTATTTAAATATACCAACTCCAAGATCACACTGCATTGCAGTAAAGGGAAATCTTCCCATTCCATGCTCTCTGGAGATCCCCATTTAGACCATTCAAAGTTTTAAAAGTTCGATCATATTGTCTCGGCCATATAAAAGTTGAGCTTTTAAATGTTCGACCCTCTGATTCTGAAGGGGACCCATATATATATATATATATATATATATATATATATATATATATATATATATATATATACACACACACACACACATACACATATATACACACACACACATATATATATATATATATATATATATATATATATATATATATATATATATATGGGTCTACCTGATAACACCGACACACGGAAACACAGACAACGAAATCACTGACACCACAAAACCGAAAGTTCAAAAACACGAAACTTCACATGCTCGACAAACCACAATCCCAACAATCAACAAACAAAACAAATCCCCTGTCCAAAAAGCACACACACAACACAAGCACACCAAAAACCTTACAAACCTACACAAAACCTTACATACACAACTATCTATGCACTAACCTTAACCCAAATCCTAACCCTAAGGTCCGCCACTATCACACACTCACCTAACCCGCTCCCTAACTCACTTAACCCACCCCTAACCCTACAGTCCATCACTATCGCACACTCACCTGACCCATGCCCTAACCCTAACTCACTGAAAACGCCCCTAACCCTAACCCCATACTTACCTTAACAGGTCTGTGTTTTCAGCATCGGGACTTTCAACTGTCGATCATCTCCGTTGTCAATCTTCCAGTATCAGTGTTCACGTCATTGGCGTTTTGCAGTTTGTGTTATCAGGTAGACCTATATATATATATATATATATATATATATATATATATATATATATATATATATATGTATTGAATTCTCGTAAGCCGAAAATGTCGAATCTGACATTGTCGGCACGAGAATAGCAAAACTGCAGAACATCGAAGAAGTAAACAGAAATCTCCGTAAGGGGAGATTTCCATTTACTTCAATGTAGTGTGGTCTCGGAGTTGGTATACTTAAGTAGTGAGGGGTGTGGAGGGTGCAGGGGGGCTTGCCCCCTGCTTACACCATTCATTTTTTTTTTTGTTGTTTTAATTTTTTTTGGAACATTCGATGTTTTAACAGTTCGATCACTAAGGGTCGACCTTTAGTGATTCGAACTGTTAAATATTCGATGTTCCAATATAGACCCTAGATATATACATATATATATATATATATATATATATATATATATATATATATATATATATATATATATATATATATATATATATATATATATATATATATATATATATATATATATATATATATATATATATAGATATATATATATATATATATACACACACACACACACACACACACACATTGTGTGTGTGTGTGTGTGTGTGTGTGTGTGTGTGTGTTAATAGTTTATATAGATGAATATTGATATATGATGCATGATCAGTGCGATCTATGATTGAGTACTGTTTCAGTGATCACTCATTTGTCAAACCTTAGACCTCTCTTTTTAAGCAAAAATATACAAAAGTGTTTTAACATTCCTTCATCTTCCTATATAGTGACTCCAAGTTCACACAGCAATGGGAAAATCAGAACCTTCAAAATCCTAATCACCATGTACTTTGAACGGTGAAACTCTGGTTTACAAAAATTACAAGCTCTTGTGTTGAATTAATTCTTTATTGAACCAAAAAGGTTAGTGCTTTCATCTGTATGCACGAAAATTCATCATAACTAAATCACTCATTCATAAAACTCTGTTTTAAATCAATTACCACAAAGTGATTGGTGACCAGTAACATCCATCGAATGGCTTAATTTCCTTATTAATCAACCCACTGTGTACTAAATATAAATCTACATTCAAACAATAATTGTCTTAACTTCCATACTTAAGAACTTTAAGGGGAGGTTTAATAGTAAACAATCCCAAGACACACATAAAAAAGTTAAAACTATCATGAAAATATGGTATAAATATGCAAAAGCTGATAAAAACACTGCACCACCAGCTCAAAATTATAAACTGAAGACTCAAGCAAACTCCACTGGCAGCAATGAATAACCAGAGACAAAAGATTGATTTTTTTAAGACCTTTCATTCTTTAATTTCATGAGAACTTCATGAAGGTCTAATGAAATTAAAGAAAGAAAGTACTTAAAAATCAGTCTATTATCTGTGGATATTCATCATTGGTGGTGGAGTTTGTTTATGGTATAAATATATTACAATAAAATACATAAGACAAAATACTGCTGACACATAGAGAAATTAATTTTAAGACATTTGTTTTAATTAATTCAATTTAGGAAGATGGAAGCCCAGATTAGAACCCTAAATGTTTTACCTCATTTTCAATATAACACTCTTCGCACTTAGCAGCTCTTCATTTCTGTAAAGAGGTTAGGAAAAGTTAGTCATTATCCCAGGGGGAACACTAGTATTTAACCTTAACTTCCAAAGCAGCTCACAGTATTCCAATAAGGTTTCCCATTGTCCACCCTTTGAGTTTCGATCTATTTGTTCAGTGACCCAGAAGACAAGCCTACTTTCCTTATACTGCAGGAAATGCCTATATAGTGCGTTCTTCTCCACCTCCTTTTTATATCATTGCTATGTTCATAAATCCTGGTCTTTAACACTCTCTCTGTTTTCTCTTCATAAAATGAGAAACTTACTTTGCAGTAAGCTAAATAAACCACACCCTTGGTGGAACAATTAAAATATTTATAAGTTTTGACATTCCTATCGATTTTTGGAATTTCTAATATGTCCCTGTTAGTAATATAGACATAGTTCACACAAACCACCCTTGTATGTTTCTTTTAATCTTTTATTCTCTAGTACTGTCCTATCTTTTTCCCCTTTTTCAATGATATCCTTAACATTTTTTCCCCTCTTGTACATAAATATAGGTGGCTTTGAGAAAATATCCAAGCTGTTAGGCATTTTAGAAAAAATGCTCCAGTATTTACAAACAGTCTTCGAATTTCCCTGGTGTTTTGATTATATTTCAAAGTAAAGGACCTACTGTAATCAACTTCACTTTCTTTGGTACCAGAAAATGGTCCAGCCCCAACTTCCTTCACTCCCAACAAAGGGGTAAATTTAGTACCCCATCCTTGCAGAACCTTGGTCACTACCCCACGCATAAGTTGGTATGGGTAATCACGCTGCAAAAAAGATTATTTAATTTTATTTCATCAACAAAATTATCATGACAAGATGTCATCCATGCATCCTTTAAGAAATTGCCGCTTAACTATGTCCCTCTTTTTTGGGGGAGGGTGTTACCTGCAATAATGTAAATATGAATTTGAAATATTTTCTTTCTGTATAACCTTGAAGCAAACTTGTTACATTCTAAATCCTTTTTTAATATTGACTTCCAAGTAATTCATCTCATGAAGTCTATAATTGTGTCTGAATTTTAAAACATCAGTAGTCTTATTAATGTATATGAGAAATTATTCTAAATCACATCAAATCATTCCAAGTCAAAAAGATGTCATCCAAAAATCATGATAAAAAGGAAATGTGTTGATAACATTTAGATTTAAACACAGACTGCTGTTCCCAATGGTATAAAACCATGTTGGCAAACAAGGCCACCCCACTGAACTGTTTGTAAAACTCACCTTCGAAATGCATAAAATTATTGCCTAAAACTATCTCCGTGCATTCCAGTAAAAGTCTCAGTTCATTCCCCTTCAAGAACTAACAGATGGTCAACACATTCTTAAACCACTGCAGTCCCACTGAGTGGTGGATCACTGAAAATACATCAATAATGTCAACTTTACAAACAGTGAAAATGTGGAATGCAAATAATTAGTAATTTTAGTAAAAAAAATCCCATGAATCAGATAAAATATACTGGTGAAATCTGACAAAAAGGCTTTAATTTTCTATCTGCAAAAGACAACAAGGGATGAGTTTTAGAACATATAGCCATGACTACTGGCCTTGGGGGATCTGATATATTTTTGTGAACCTTGGGAATACTGAAAATAGATGTAATAATGGGGTTAATGAACCATAAGAAAGTCAAACAAATTCATATCTAAAAACCCTTGCATAAGGTTATCTTCCAAAATCAAATCTATTTTTCTGTATGAAACATATACTTCATTCTTTGATACATGGATGTACCTAGTATCACTGTATATTAGTTCCCACATTTTCCCTACGTATGTCCAGTGGTCCATTATTAAAAATCCTTCCCCACTTGTCTGGTTTCATAATTCTAATCTCCATGACAAAAAACAAACACAAACCAAAAACCAAACGAAAGAAAATGAAACCGACAATGGGTACTGGAGGACTGAAACCACCACAAAAACGAATTTGACCTAGGTTTCATCTTTATTTAGACTTCTTCAGAACAAAATGTTAAAAAGTGGTTACCCACCAGCATTTATACAAGATAAAATGACATCATTGATCAATTAGTCAATTAGTCAATTAAAAACTTAAAAGGCAAAAAATATTTCACCATGCTTAAAGCAACCTGAGCACACACCCACACACACACAAACAAATCACTTATAATATGGTGAACATACTGCATTAGTGATAGTAAAAAATTCATAAATCTGTGTCACAAAATCAAATAACAAAATGTTATAATGAAAATGAACACCTAGCATCACACCATGTAATATGTAATGCTAAAAAAATACAATTATACATGACAAGTGAAATTATCAACTAGTCACCCAAGAATGTATTTCAGTTTTAAAATTGGGGCTATACTAATATGATTAATACCAGGGAAGACAGTTGCATTCAACCTAAGTTGCCACCTTACTTCACTAATATCTAAATGCAAATCTAAAATCCTACCCTGTACATCCTTAATTATATTTTGCAATATACAAAACTTGAAATGATGTCCATCATGCGTTTCAATGTGCCTGTAAAGGGCATTAGTGCTTTTCCTTAGCCTTATATCTGAGAGGTGCTCATTAATCCTCTCTTTAAAGGCTCTACTAGTTTTTCCAACATAAAACACTGGACACTGTACACACTGTGCCATGTACACCACATTTTTTGTATGATGGTCAAAATGCCCATATAGTCTAATAGGCACACCTACCACTTGTAAATTGGAACCTGTTACTAAGATGTGATGACACACACTACATCTCCCACATTTAAAATTCCTGACGGGCCTACCAGTCACAATGGAAACATTATCACCCTTCTCTAATAGCTGTTTCAACGACCTAGCCTTCCTAAAAACACATTTGGGATAAGTACCAAGCTTGTCCCATACCAAACTATCTAACCTGAGAAACCTCCAATTGTTGTATATAATGTCCCTAATATTGGGAGCATCATAAGAATAAGTGGTGATAAAATAAAGGTTGTGTTTGGAAAAATGACTACTGGTGTTATCGGTCACAGGTAGAGTATGGCCATCATTATCCACATTAACAATTTGATTAATTGTGTCCTGGTCCACTCTTGTAAGTTCTGTACTTGTTCTACCTCTAATTAATGGCCAATACACCCCTTTGTCCCTCTTCCGTTTAACTTCCTCCAATATAGCTAGACACATACCTTCAGGATATCCTCTCCTAAGGAACATACTCATTATAAACTTCACTTCCTTCAAAAAATCTAAGTTATCACTAACCATCCTGGCAGCCCTGACCATCTGACCTTTAATAATTGCTCTTTTCTGGTGGTCAGGGTGCCAACTAGAATAACAGAGGTAAGAGTTTGAGAAAGTGGCTTTTCTATAGATGTTGGTGGACAAAGAATAATTTAAAGGGTCTATTTTTAACTTTACATCTAAATAAGAAATCTCCTGTTTACTTATAGAGTGAGTGAACTTCAAAAAATGCACTGTACTATTAATGTATTCCATGAAGGCATTCAAATCATCTTCACTACCTTCCCATACTATAAACAAATCATCTAAAAATCGGGTGTAGTGTCTAATTTTAGATCTAAAGCCACTGTGTAAAACATATTCCTGTTCCCAGTAGGACATAACATAATTCGCATAGATGGGGGCACAAGCTGCCCCCATAGCTACACCCATGATTTGCTTAAAGTAATAACCTTCAAAGAAAATATAATTATTGGACAATACCATTTCCATCAAAGTGATGAATACATTTATACGGTCCTGATCGTACAACCCAGTCTTAAAAAGCTGTTGTTCCAACCATTCCAACCCTATGTCATTGGGTATTACAGAAAAAAGATTCACAACGTCAATAGTGACTAAAATGGTATTTTCATTAAATTCCACAGTATGTAGGTTCTCCAAAAACTGCCAAGAGTCCTTCGTAATATAATCAAATAACTTGATGCCTTTTTGCAAGTTATAATCCAAAAATTTACTAATGAAACACGTTTTACTATGTTTACCATCAACTATAGGCCTGAACATGACATTAACCAGTCCCTTATGTATCTTAGGAATCCCAAAGATGCCACTCACCACAGGAAATTCGTTAATCATAAAAAAATACTCTGATTCAGCAATTTGTCCTTACATCAATAAATCCTCATTTAACATATCCACCCTAGCATTTGCAATGTTAAGTTGGTTTAAACTGCTTTCCTCATAGGTCTCCCCACTTAACATTATTAACATGTGATTAATGTAATCATTTCTATCCATGACCACTAAGCCACTGCCCTTATCGGGCTTCATGAATCTAATGGACCTGTCCCTAACCAAATCATCCAACAAGCTCTGTTCATCCCTAGATAGGTTGTTTTGACTGTTAAACACATGAAAACCATTCAAAGACTTACTTTTGTTAAGGTAGCCTCTTATTTCCAACTCGCAGATTTTTTCAAATAAACCAACTATAGTGTTTGAAGGTGGTATAAACTCACTAGGTTTTTTTTAAATTTCACTCCGTCCTTGAAATTCATCTTGAAACATCAACTTTAGGTTCATTTTCCTTGTCAATAGTTTCAGATCAATAAAAATGTCAGATAAATTACCCCTGACTAGGGGCACAAAGGTAAACCCCTTTGATAGTAATTCCACATGTCTTGTATTAATAACCCTACTGGAAAAATTGTATGCTCTGTAATTACCATGTGTATTACATACTACCAGAGGGGTACTAAGATGTTCACCATTACATGTCCCTACTTGATTGTCAGTGATGGAAACCAACTGTTCAATACTAACACTAATGTCCCCATCACTGTTGTCAATCAAAACATCATGAATCTGTCCAGAAGTTACATGTTTATTGTCATTCACTAAACTTTCAGGCACCGTATAAGTACTAATATCTGCACTTAATTCTATCAAACCACAATCGGTAATAAACTCCCCAGAACCCATACTATCACCCAGTATTGCCACTTCAGGTGAATTAACATTCACATCATTGTCGACTGAAAAAAACACTGGTAAATTATTTGTACCAACAGCATCCCCAATGTCAACTGTAACGTTAGTTTCCATAGTGACATTTAGTTCTAAAACATCGTGGCCAAGGCTAAATAAATCAAAATTCTCACAATTGCAAAGTTTGCAGCTTGTGCCCCCATCTATGTCACTATCACTAATGCAGTATGTTCACCATATTATAAGTGATTTGTTTGTGTGTGGGTGTGTGCTCAAGTTGCTTTAAGCATGGTGAAATGTTTTTTGCCTTTTAAGTTTTTAATTGACTAATTGACTAATTGATCAATGATGTCATTTTATCTTGTATAAATGCTGGTGGGTAACCACTTTTTAACATTTTGTTCTGATGAAGTCTAAATAAAGACGAAACCTAGGTCAAATTCGTTTTTGTGGTGGTTTCAGTCCTCCAGTACCCATTGTCAGTTCCATTTTCTTTCGTTTGGTTTTTCATAATTCTAATATCTTGATTGTTTCTTAATGCTTTTAGTAATAATTGTTCCTCTTTGTTAAAATTGTACACCTTTTTTCTTTTTGTTTTTGACATATTGCTTAATTTCACCCTCAACCAAGGCATCAAAATTGTGCAATATAGGATGTAACAGGAGGGTTGTAAATTCTCCTCTTATGGACACCTGGTGTTAAACCAACATTCCCCTTATTACCATGAACAACGCCAGAACTCAACTTACTTAAAAAGAACTTCAAATCTATAAGGGTGTCACTAATATCAGTCTTCTTGGTGGGTACAAAGGTGAAGACCTTTCTAAAAAGAGAACAGTTTGAGGAATTGAGTTCTAAACCCCTATCATTATTTTTTTTAATTATCATGAGACTGTACCACTCTGTCTACCTCAATGCTACTAGTACTTGTTGCCCCTACATGTTTGTGTTGCACCTGCTTTTGGGGGACTAATTGCTATTGCTACTCTTCGCCCCCTCCACTCTTTGAAATTGGACCCATTCCTCTCTTGGGATAGCCCTTCATTCATGGGTATGTTCTTCTGCCTGCTTTTTATTCGGCTGGACCTCCTTAATGGGAGAAATTCTAAAAGTTCATTAAGTTAAATTCTCTATTGTCATTATTCACTGCACCTCCATTGTTAGTAGAAGCAGGTTTGCCCATGCCCTTGGAACGATAAAATTGTGTGTCAACCAAATAAATTTAGTTCCTTTGTGCAATAATCCTAGTTAAATACACTCATTTCCAAATATTCCCTTCAGTCCCTTTCCAGCATCCCTTATTTCCACTAAATCACTCATTCATAAAATTCAGTGTTAAATCAATTACCAAAGTGATTGATTCATAGGTTTATCAGTGTTTACATGGCTAACAACCACAAGGGCCTTTTTTAAGCCTAGCCATGCATCCCAGATATCTGACAAGTTCTGATACCCTTGATAAGTGCAAGCATGGGCTTGAGAGATGAACTATTTACAGGTTACCTGTGTGCATTAGAGACATAGGTGCCAAATCAGGGATGAATTTCCGGTTTCCCATCCAATTGTCCAGGTTGCACTTGAATTGGGTTAGGGAGGAACTCTGCTTCACATGGATGAGGAGCCTGTTCCATAGAGGGGTAGTCTTGGGACACATAACTATCTCTCCAGCAGGTCCTATTTATATCACAGACAAGGTTTAAATCTTTACAACAGGTAATTCTGGTGCTGCTTGTTTTGTAGATATGCATGAGCTTCATCAGAGTGGATCTGACAAAGCCCTGCATGTCAGGCATAGATCTACCCTCAAAAGCCTGTAGGAGACAGAATACAGGGATAGGGCCTTGAGGCAGTCTGCGTAGGACATTTTACTTATGCCCTGTATTCTTTTAGTGAGGAACCTCTGTGGACAGTCCAGTTCTTGGATATGCCTGGTTAGATACATACCAAAGGGGCATTGTACTCAATGATAGGGCTGAACAATGTCAAATACAGTGGAACAATGACTTCTTTGGACTTAGATGCCATACCTTTGTTTATAAGATGCACAACATAGAATGATTTCCTCACCACTGTAGACACATGATGGTCAAAAGCTAGATTACTATCTATATGTGTGCCTAAGTCCCTGACTACTGGGTCAACTCTAAGGGGTGTGTTGTCAATATGATAGTTACCAGGCATGGATAACTTCCCAAAGGATACTATTATGCATTTATTGGCATTTAGTCTTAGTCCATGGCTCTGACACCAGTTGTTTGTCTGTGTCAGCCCCTCCTAGAAAACATTTGTGTCAATGTGAGATTCAATGACAGCTTCTAATTTGCAGTCATCTGCAAATTTAGTCAGCCAAATACCATTGACATTGGCCATGACTTCTGAGAAGTAAATGCCCAAAAGAAGCTGTCCAAGGACTGGTCCTTGAGGGACTCCACTTGTAACTGGCCTCTTTGTAGAAGTGGACTCCCCAGTTCTCACTTCCTGGGTCCTATCTGTGAGCCACTTGGCTATCCACCGGGTGACATATGGGTTTGTACCGTACTTCTTGAGTTTGTCAACAGGTTAAGGTAGGCAGTCTGAACAATTTTGCCCTCATACATTGCTTTGGTGACCTTCTCAAAGAAGTCCACAGGTTGAATAAGGCATGATCTGCCCTTGTAGAAACCAAACTGAGTTGGCTCCAGTGTCTGGAGGTTTATTATATCTCTATTGATCATTTCCATGATAATTATTTCCATGGCTTTACATATAAAATTAGTGAGTCTTATGGGTCTGTAGTTTCCAGGGTTTGTAGATGGCCCATCTTTGTGCAGAGGGATGACTGTTGCCTTTCTCCATTCATGAAGCACAAAGCCTGTCTGGAGGCTACAGTTAAATAGCAATTCCAGAGGCCCTGATAGGTCATGTTTCATGCTATTTAGAAGGCATCCTGGGATATGGTTGGGCCCACTGATGTAGTGATCTTGGTCTTAGAGAGAGCATTAAGGTTTCTGTGAACAGTTCTGCATAGGCAGCACTGTTCTTAGGGTTTATGGGGGCTTGAAAATTTTGCCATGTTCTCACTTAATAGCAGAAGGTTAGACTTAGAATAGTTCCTGAATATTCTGGGTTTAGCTGGGGGTCCAGGTTTTATTTTTACTTCAAAGGAGATCATTTTGTGGTCTGACCTTACCAGGGAAGGCATTACAGTAGTGAGGCATGCAGCTTTCTCCCATATTAGTGAGGACCAGATCCAGTATGGTTGCACCCCTGGTTGGTAAATTGACTATCTGGTCCAGGGACTTTGTGTTTACAAAATCTAGGAATCTCTGTGCATGTACATTAGGTGTCGTATAATTCCCAGTTAATAGAGGGGTAATTAAAGTCACCCAGGAATATGTGATTGGGTTGGATGGTTAGTGTTTCTAATAAGTTTAAATACATGGTATGGGTTTCCTGAGTCATGGAGGGGGACCTATAGATTATAAGGAGGTGGTATTGGACTTTACTTATGATGATTTGAACATGGAGCAGCTCAAGTGCATTGTCCTGTTTGAACAGCCTTGAAGTATATTTACTTTTGATGTAAATAAAGACACTCCCGCCTTTAGTCCCTGCCTGTGAAGTAGCTGGCCTAAATGTGTGGAATGCATTATAAGCTTGCACTGTTGGTGTGTTCTCTGTGGCTTTAAACCATGTCTCAGTGACCACACAGACATCAACATTCTCTAGGGTAAAGAGAGCTTCTAGGGAGTGAAGTTTTTTGTTTAGATTCCTAGCCTTAGTGTCTGTTTCTTTGCAATTTTTTTCCTGCAAGAAAAAATTATCAAGCAGTATAGAGCAGTAACTATATTATTTGTCTTTTAATTTGTTTAACATACCTTGGTAGGAGGGTCCACTGTCATTTCCATTTTCCACAACAATGTTAGTGGTGTTAAGCCAACCTTTTATGTCCATATTCAAATATTTAGAAAAGTCATTATTCCAAGCTTCTTTCTTCTGTTCACATGATATGAAAGATCTTCTTGCTACAAAATGTCTGTCACTCTGCATAGAAGGAGAGCTTGGGCCAAATGACCTGGCTCTCCCAGATACAGTTCCAACATTCACTGAAATTGGCTGCTGCTCATAACATGGAATAATATCATCTTCAATTTAATTCGCTGAACTGGAGAATGCTATCGGTTTGAGAAAATAAATTAGACAATTTTGTAAACTCTCCAAGCAGCTGAAGGTCACAACTTGGGGCTGAGACAACACTGTGGCTTACTTCCCATGCTTCCATCATTCAAATGCAGTAGCAAAGCCAATAACCAGAAAAGGCTGCAATCAACCGGGTTACAAAAAACAAACCACCAAATGCCTCGAATGGCAAAACCCAGGTTTACAAAAAACACAAGCTCTTGTGTTGAATTAATTCTTTATTGAACCAAAAAGTTTAATGCTTTTGTCTCAATACACAAGATTTCATCAGAACTAAATCACTCATTAATAAAATTAAATTTTAAATCAGTTGCCACAAAGTGATTAGTAACTAGCAACATCTATTGAATGACTTAATTTCCTTACTAATCAACCTGTTGTGTAATAAATATAAATCTACATTCAAGCAATAATTTAGTGTTAACTTTCATACTTAAAAACCTTAAGGGAATGATTACTAATAAATAACCCCCAAGACACACATAAAAAAAGTTAAAACTATCATGATAATATGTCATAAATATATAACAATAAAACACTTTGAGAAATTAATTTTAAGACATACCGAAATTAATTTTAAGACATATGTTTTTATTTAATTGATTTTAGGAAGTTGGAACCCCAGATTCCAACCATATATGTTTTACCCCATTTTTCAAGATAATAGTCTTAAAGCTTAGCTGTACTTAGTTTCAACACAGACGTTAGGGAAACTTGATCATTTAACCTGGGGATACTAGCATTTAAACTTAACTGCCAAAGCATCTTACAATGTTCCAAAAAGGTTTCCAGTTGTCCTCCCTTTGGTTCTGACTTGCTCAATGACCCAGAAGAAAATCTACTTTCCTTGCATTGCAGGGAATGCCTATATAATGCATTTGTTTCCATCCCCCTTTGTATATCATTGCTGTTGTCATAAACCCTGGTCTTTAATGCGCTCTTGGTTTTTTCAAAATAAAATGAGAAACATACTTTGCAGTAAGTTAAATGAACCACACCTCTTGAGAAGCAATTAGAATATTTACAAGCTTTAAAGTTCCTGTCGAATTTTGGAATTTCTAGTAAGTCCCCATTGATAACATAGACACAGTTTACACATAGCACACTTGTATGTTCCTTTTAACCTGGTATTCTCTACTGCCATCCTATCTTGAAAATCTTCACTGTTCGGTGATCTCCTTGAAATATTCTTGAGTGATTACCATTATCTACATCTAAATCTGTATCTGTCTATCTATCTATCTGTCTATCTATCTATCTATCTATCTATCTATCTATCTGTCTATCTATCTATCTATCTGTCCATCTATCTATCTATCTATCCATCCATCCATCCATCCATCCATCCATCCATCCATCCATCCATCCATCCATCTATCCATCCATCCATCTATCCATCTATCTATCTATCAATCTATCTATCTCCATCCATCCATCCATCCATCCATCTATGTTTGTGCATGTGTGTAGGTGTTTATAGAATGTGTGTGTGTGTGTGTGTGTGTGTGTGTGTGTGTGTGTGTGTGTGTGTGTGTGTGTTTGTGTGTAGCTTTATATTTATCTATATACATATATGTGCGTGTGTGTGTTTGAGCATGTGTGTGAGTGTGTGAGTGTGTGTGTATGTATGTATATATATATATATATATATATATATATATATATATATATATCTATATATATATATATATCTATATAGGTAGGACAAGGACCTGCAGAATATCATATTGCACGAGGTGGCTTAGTGAAATATAAGTGCTACAAATTACTCTGTATTAGTGGCATAACAGTTAAAAAGCAAAATGTATCTTTTACTATTAAGGAAAATTACTAGTCCTTAAAGGGCAAACAATAACAGTACGAACAATGACCGGAATAGTGACATCTAGACTAAATAGAGTAGTCCAGCTAGCCAGAATCAGTTGCACAAACAGGAAGTGCAAGGTTAAAATCACGTAGTTTATCTATGACTAGTCAACATACCAAAATTCCACCTAACACAATCCCATTGGTAGATATTCATTGGATTATTGTGAATATCTCAGCTTTGGCACTGACTCGTCTCTCTAAAACCCACATTCACAAGTTGATAGTGCAGAGTATTGTAAAATATCTCTTTTTTTTTACTATTATGTAGATTTTTGCCTATAAGCCTCTACCTTTCCATTACATGGACTCAGCTCTTCAGGACTGAGAGTGTTCACTGTAAATATGGCCCTCAGTTGGTCACTATACTTTATAGAAATTATCTCTTCCTTTATTTGAGCTCTCAACATGAAGGAGAACTGGACCTTTGCTTACTTCATTCAGATACTCAGAAAAAAAAACATTTTACCTTGAGCAAAAGTGGTTACAAGGTAATTAAAATGTTCACAATGAGACCAGATAACTTGGTTTGGCAGTATTTGATGAATTAAAGCCAACGACAGAGCAGTGTGTCACCATCACTCTTCAATCACAGAGACAACGCCATGTTCAAGACCAAACTACATTTTAATATACCTAAATTCAAATAATTATACATCTCATACTCATGCTCCATACTTAACTACATTTCATCCACAATCCAAACCACTATCTTCACATTATTATGCCAAAGTGGAGATATTCATCCAACCCTGGACCCTCTACATCACTCTCACTGAAAACACCAAAAGACCTTTGTAACGTGACGTTAAACAAACGTAGTATCTGCAACAAAGTATCTGACTGCCATGCATGGCTTACACAGTATACACCTAATATAGTTGCTCTAACTGAAACCTGGCTCAAACGCCAGATATCACACTCAGAAATACTTCCCCCTGGATATCAAATATTATGAAAAGATAGACTTCATAAGAAAGGGGGAGGCCTAGTATTAATATACCATAACCACTTAAACATAATACCCCACCCAAAAATAGTTCCCACCTTCAATAATATGGAAATCCTATTAGCATCACTATTTTGCAACAACCATAAACAAATATCTATTGCCACCATCATATTCCTCCACGTCCCAATATCCCAACACTGGAAGACTTTCTATCATGGTCTAACCACTATATCTCAAATGAAACCATCATCCTCGGTGACACTAATATAAATTGGCTTAAATTAACACCAAACACCTCCATAAACTCCATCAATCTGTTCAATTTTGTTTTGTGGGAAAAAAACTTTCCCGGTCAACAAATGTAAAATAAAATAAAAAATAAAATAAATAAATTTACACAAATCATACAAACCCCAACACACACAACAATCACTCTGAATCCACTCTAGACTGGATATTAGTATCCCACCCATAATACTACTCCAATCCCAACACGATTCCCAGCACTCAAAGTGTCCACTTACCAGTCCTGATACACAGACTATCAACCTCCACCCCAAGCATTCATTCATACAAATATACCAGAAATTTAGCCAATTTTAACCAGTCTCACTTTTCCATCCTATTACAAATACTAAACTGGAACCCAGTGAAATATCTTCCCTTAGATGAAGCAGTACATTATTTCAATACTGTCTTCCTAGACAGTCTTACCTCCATAGCCCCATAAGAAAAAAAGAGAGATAAACATAACCATGCTCATCGGCTATCTAAGTCAGCCAAACAACTACTGACTAATAGAGATGGAGCATGGCACAAATGGAGAAAAGATAAGACCCCCACCCAATGAAACTGCTTTCACAGTACTTAGAAACAAAGCAAAACAGGCCATTAATCAAGACAAAAAGACTTACTTCTCTCAATAAATAAACATCCACAGTAATAATCCCAGACTTTTCTGGAAATCTGTTAACTCATTACTAAATCCAGGCAGCACCCAAACCCATCTCCATTTCCAGACAAAAGCCCAGTTGAAATCACTGAAATATTTAATAAAACAATTATTGATATTATCCTTACATTAGTAAATGCAAGCAATACCCCAACCCCCATTAACCCATCAACCATACCACAAGGCAATATCATTTCCATACCATCATTTAACTTCTAACCTGTAGCAACTTCTCAAATACAAACATTACTTGGCAAATTGAAACCAGGATCTTTATCTGCTAATAACTGGATGAGTCAGTGGTACAGCCATAGTATTATTGCCTCATAGCAAGAGGTTCTCCAGTTTGATTCTTGGCTGGGGTGCCTTCTGTACAGAGTCTACATGTCTTCCCTGCATTTGTGTGGGTTTCCTCCCACATTAAAAAGACATGTATCTGGAATGTTTCTCCCTGGGCCTCCACTGAAAATTGGCTTTGTTCCAAGTCAGACTTTCCTGGTTAACAAATGTTAAATAATAAAAAATAATCTCCCCCAAGAATACTCAAAATTAGTACTAAGGCAATAGGTTTCTCAGTAAGTATCCTTATAAACCAATCACTTGCAGAACACACAGTCCCCCAGCTCTGGAAAAAATCAATAATCACCCAACTTCATAAAGATGAAAACCGTCATGATCTATCTAATTTTAGACCCATTTCCATACTGTCCCATCTATCTAAAATAATGTAAAAATGTATCCACAAACAACTGGTTGAATATCTAACCAGCAACAAACTACTATCCCCTTCACAACATGGGTTTCAATCATCCCACAGTGCCATTACTACCCTAGTCTCTTTCACAAATTACATCTATAACGCCCTAAATAGTAACCTACTTACATCAGTCACGTTACTGGATCTCTCAAAAGCATTCAACACAGTCTCCCACATCAAACTTATCCAGCAAGTGCAATCACTAGGATGTTCTGATGCCGCCCTAACCTGGTTCACTAGTTACTTGGAAAACAGACAGCAATCTGTAAAATGGCAGAATAACCTCTCTACTTTGTCCCAGATAACATAGGAGTTCCCCAGGGGTCAAATTTAGGACCCCTACTATTCAACATTTTTATAAATTATCTACATAATGTTCCCTCTGACTGTACTACCATACAATATGCCGACAATTCAACCATAATCTGTACCTCCAATAACTTCTCTGACCTCCAAAAGTTAACACAAAAGCCCTTTACATCCATAGAACTCTGGCTAAACCAGTCACAGCTATTACTTAACCCTAATAAATCTAAACTACTCATATTTGCATCCAAACCTGTTCCCATAGACTTAACTATATTCTCCATAAACAAAACACAAATAGAGTTAGTAAATCAGGCCAGACTGCTAGGAATCACTACTGACAGCAAACTTAGTTTTGACTTGCATATTAATAACGCAATAAAAAATACACTTCAAATTAGGCAAACTTTACAGAAACAAACAATAGAGAAATCCATCTAAATAAAACTTTCAAAAAGTCTTCTCCTTTCAACCTTACTATATGGGTCTCCTATCTTCACCAATCTCCACAACTCATTGCAACACCATCTGCAGTCCTGTTATTATAAGATTGCAAAATTCACATCAGGCCAACCAAATCACACCCACCATTGCCAGGCCACTAGAGAACTAAACTGGCTAGAATTTGCACATTACCTACATTACACACAACATACCTTTGCCCATAAACTCATTTATAAACCCGAGTGTTGCCCTTCCCTAAAAAATATAATTGAACCTTACATCCCATCCAAAAATCTACGCTCTAACAACAAACACCTACTTAAAGTATCAAAACCTAGTAAAAGAGCAGGTAGCTGCCTCTATTCCCATTCCATAACTAAGCTGTGGAACACTCTCCCATCATCAGTTACAGAATTAGACAACATAATCTCCTTTAAAAGAAACTAAAACAACATCTCACGGATAACCCCAGCTGCATATGCAACACACATCCACAGCTTCCTTAAGCTAGCAAAACTGTTTCACATAGCAAATATATTTATTTATTTATTTACTAAGAAAGTCCAACTGGCCCAGAAGCCCATTCTCAGCAGAGGCCCGGGGAGAAAAGCGCCACATAAATACCAGCAATATACAATAATTACATAGTACAGTAGTATACATACAGTAAGATGCAAAGTAAGTAGTTAGGGAGGGTGGCCTAATGGTTAAGGTGTTTTCCTTGCAAACACAAGGTGCAGGGTTTGAGTCTCACAAGGGACAATTGGCTAGGCTTAAAATGGCTCGCAAGGGCAGTTAGCTTAGTACTAATCTATGAACCTAGGAACCTATTATTCAGGTATGTCCAAGGGTCAGCTGCCAGTGTTCTCTCCTGTCTATCTGATGAATCTGGGCATCTTGAGGCAATGTAGAAATTGCCTCATGTACACAGACAACCCTCTCCTCCTACCAGACAACCCTCTCCTCCTACCACCCAACACTACAACCTGTGAGAGATGCACTTATCTAGCCAAACTGGAGGTAAAGCTCTCTCCAACCAAGACTGAACTTGACAGTCATGAGGAGAAGGTAAACATTTGCACTACACCACACTCATCACATAGTCTCACTAAATATACACCACCAAAATCCACACATGGTAACACAAAAACATTTGCGTAGGCTCTCAGTAATAATTTGTCTAAGCAACAGAGACCTCCAAAGCAGAAACCCAAGCAACCTCCATCCCTCAACACAACACAAATGACACATAGCCCACAGACTCAGTGTGCCACTCAACCACAGCCAATAAGGCAAAACAATGTACTCAACACACCAGTCATAGGTGATTCTATAGTCAGGCACACTGATGTCCCACTCACCAGGCTAAACAAGGAGAAGGTTACTGTCAGCTGCCTGTCGGGTGCCAGGATCCGCCACATAACCCACACACTCAGGTCACTTCACAACAAGTACAAATATGCCTCTGTCATTGTCCATGTTGGTGTGAATGACCCGAGACGTACCTCCCTGGACTACATGAAAAGAGACATGGAAGAGCTCTCTGATCTTGTAGCCCAGGCATGTATGACCCTAGCCCTGAGTAGCATTCTGCCATCTCCCCGAATGATACCGCAGCACAAGGACAACATGATTGACTTCAACAATTGGCTAAGCTTCTGGTGTCATTCTAAAGGGATCCAGTATCTGTCTGCTTGGGACGACATGGTCGACAGACCACGATGCTTTGCCACAGATGGCCTGCACCTGTCGCCCCTGGAATACTGGCTAAGGCTCTTGCTGCCCCTATAGTGCCTTTTTTAGGCAAGGTTCAAATAACAAATTCACCACCATAACAGGAACAGGCAAGCAAAAACTGAGCGTAATGCTACTCAATGCTAGAAGTCTAAATCTCAAAATGCACACACTCAAGGCACTCCTTAAAATGGAGAACATCAATATCTGTGCAGTGACTGAGACCTGGTTCAAGGATCCAGAGAGCACCCCTGCACTACCAGGCTGTAACTCATACCACACCTTTCGGCCATGTAACCTGGACCGAAACACCAAAGGCGGAGGTGTATCCATATTCATTAAGGATATCCACACCTCCAGGCTAGTTGCTCAGCATAATGCATCCGAGGTTATCCAAGTGCAACTAACTCTGGGCAAAACTGCAATCCAAATTGTAGCTTGCTACAGATCCCCCACCATGCCCCAGGATTTCCACTCCTCTTTTCTTGATGTACTGGAAAATATTAGGGTTCAGCCAAACACCCTAATAATGGGTGACTTCAACTACCCCACCATTAACTGGGAAAACTACTCATGTACCAACTCCTTAGCTCAACGCTTTCTGGAATTCATAAACTCCAATGCCCTGGATCAACTTAACTACACCCCCACCAGGGGCAACTATCCTAGACCTAGTCATTACCAACATGAGTGACCGGTGTTCCACACCTGAAGTCAACTCCTTATTGGTCAGATCCGACCATAAGCTAATCACCCTTGATATCCACATCCCACTCCCACCTCCCATTAAGGAAACCACGGTAAAAAATTTCTCCAAAGCCAACTTCATGCTTCTTAAGACAGAAGTGGTGAACTTCATGACACCTATGCAGATGGACAATACAGTTACAACTGCTGAATCCTACACAAATGCACTGTATAAGCACTTATACAAGTGCATGGATCGTGCTATCCCAAACAGAACCAAGACACTATCCTCCAAAAAAAGGAAGCCAATCTGGTGGTCCCCTGCTATAAACAAACTGTACAACAGAAGGAGGAAACTTGCAAAAGAGAGTAAAATCCCATGAGTGGAGGAGCTCCCTGGTCAGCCTCAGTAAGAAGCTGAGATCCCTTATAAGATCCTCCAAAGCTAATTATGAAAACAAAATCACCACTAATTCTAAGGACAACCACAAAGCATTCTATAGCTATGTCAAGAATCTCTATGGCAACACCCAGATCTGCTCTGAGTTACAGCACAAAGGCATGAAAATTACAGAACCAATTGATATTGCCAACATCCTGGCAGATAGGTTCAGTGCTAACTTTACCCCCCCCCCTAAAGGGCCCATATCTATACAGGAAGAATGCAGAGTCCCTGTAATCACAACTACGCAGGTAAAAGCTGCACTCTCTAAAGCCAAAAACACAGCATTCATGGGACTGGACAACATCCCAGGCTGCATTTTACATGAACTTCAGAACAAACTGGCTCCCCACTTAAGCACCATGTTCAATAATAGCCTCACATCAGGCTTTGTGCCCACTGAATGGCACACAGCAACAGTTATCCCACTCCACAAAGGGGGAGCCACCACCGATCCTAGGAACTATCGCCCTATAAGTCTGACGAGCCTGGTCTGCAAGGTCATGGAACATATCATCATGGAAGTCATAAACAAAGACATTGGTAACCTCCAAACTCTGGATCCCACCCAGTTCGGGTTTATGAAAGGCAGATCATTCCTCCTGAACCTGATCGACTTCTTTGAGGCAGTCACCAAAGCCATAGATGAGGGTAAGGTGGTTCACACAGCCTATCTTGACCTCGTCAAGGCTTTCAACACCATCCCCCATTCTGGAATTATAGCTACACTCACTAAACTAGGTATAAATCCCTATGTCACAAGATGGGTTGCCAACTGGCTCACTGATAGAACCCACACTGTAAAAGTTGCAGACTTAAAATCTGACCTCAAAGCAGTGACAAGTGGAGTACCACAACGTTCCATCCTGGGACCTCTCCTGTTTGGTATCTACTTCTCTGAAGTACAGGCTAACACAGAAAGCCTCTGGCTATTGAAGTTCAAGGATGACTGCAAACTAGGAGCCATAGTCAAGTCCCCAAATGATGTGGACATCCTACAGAAGGGCCTCGCTGAGCCAGATGCCTGGTGTCAGAGCCATGGCTTCAAGCACAATGCCAAAAAGTGCAATGTCATCCCCTTTGGTAAAAACTCTGTACCCATGAACTACTACCACATAGGCAGCAATCTACTTAACACCGAATGTGTGATAAGAGACCTCGGGACCCAGGTGGACAGTTGTCTCTCCTTTGATAGTCACATTGCCACAGTAGTCAGGAAGTCCTTCTACGTGGCACACCTCTTCATAAAAGGGTTCTCATCCTGGAAAAAAGAAGTCATTGTTCCCATCTACTCGACACTCATTAGACCCATTATAGAGTACAACGCCCCTTTTGGAATGTACTTCACAAGACATCTGCAGCAGCTGGAAAGGCCACAGAAGTACCTCACAAAGAGGATTACTGGCCTCAAACAAATGCCCTACACTGACCGCCTCAAAAAACCCCAGCTTTACTCCATAGCATATCACCTACTCTGAGGTGATCTCTGCCTAACATATAAAGCTATGTCAAACCCAGAGCTGTTGGACATGCTACACCTAAAGAAATCCCAATCCCTCAGAGCTACACGCTCTAGGGACCTAAACCTTGTCACCACAATAAACAGGACATGCTGGAGGGATAGATTCCTGTCCCAGAGACTTCACATACTCTGGAACAGGCTACCCATCTATGTCAAACAAAGTTCTTCATTAGCACTCTTCAAGAAAAATCTTGATGAGTGGATGGGAAATAGGAAATACACCCCGGGGATCACTTCTGTGTCTCTGCTCAACAGTTGCACAGGAAAATAACTTTCTTGGGTGGCATAAGCCAGGGAACCTTGTTGGCTAGGCTTATGTAGGCCCTTGGGCCGATAGCCTAGTACCTACCTATGAACCTATGCAGAATACATATGTTCTAGTTAGTCTATACCAAGTAGTATTCAATACAGTTTTCTAGTAGATACAGGTTCAAAAAGAAAAATAAGCATTTCAGCAAAGATCACTGTGAAAAAAAATAAAGTTAGTAGTGTGTACATATTAAATAATAGTTATGACCAAATGAGATTTCCTTTATATTTATTTTTGAGTAGTAATAAACACTGAGGAGAGGGAGAAAATGAGGTAAGGAGTGGACAGTGTGTTGAGAGAGTTATAGATATCATGTCAGTCAGGTTTGGCAAGGACCAATGCCAGTTCTTGGATTGATGTTCAAATCGTAGTTGTTTAAAACTGGTAGATTCAGGTGTATTTTGGAAGGTATGGGGTAGAGAGTTCCATAATCTGGCTATTTGATTTGAAAATAGCACTTCACCATGAATGTTGTTAGCTTTGTTTACTGTGAGAAAGTTTCTGTCTGACTTATGTATATGTCATACTGTTACACCTTATGAGTTATCCCTAATCTTAAGTATCCTAGTCCACACATCTATACAACTATCTTAACACATTTCCTCTTCTCTGTCACGTTCTACTTTTAATACTACCAGTAAATACATGCCATCTATAATCTACATATTCCCACCACCTAGCTATAATATTCTAACTATATCTATCCTACCTTTAAGTTTAACTCTCTAATTCTACCTTCCCACTACACTTACCTTTCCCTTTTCCTACTCCCTCCCCCCACAAAAAAAATATTCGAGCTGTATTGTTAAATATTTCTAACTGTATAATTTTCCTACATGCTAATGCTCTATTGTTACTGTGTTGTGCCTTTTTACAGCATATGTGCTGTTTAGATAGTTTCCTGTATTATTTCACTTGCTTTATAAGTAATTGGTTTCTTACAAATTCATGTAATGATTTTCATGTACCTTGGAGCTTTTCTCCCCAGGCCTCCACTGAAAATGGGTCTCAAGCCCAGTGGACTTTCCTAGTCAACAAATGTCAATAAATAATAAATAATATATAAAAAAGACTGACTAGCTTTTTACGAGTGACATTCTTTGTGATAAGCAAATGACAGCGTTATTCGGCTTAATTGATAATTCCACATAAGCTACTCGGAAACTTAGTTCAGCCACTGAAACCAAAAGATGTAAGCTATACACACAAAACTGACATGTTATATGGACATTCTGAACCCAAACCATTGATGATGGAAAATTTTTGCTTTACTAATGGCATCAAAAGGATATTGAAGCAAGCAATAATGTCCATCAGTGTGGGCATTTCAGGCAAGTAACAGACTGCACAGGGGTGCTGTGAGGCCGACATCAGGAGGTCCATTATTTTCCTGTTATGTCTTCCTTGAATGTTATTGTGCTTAGAAAATTAGTTATCATTTAAAACTGTGTTGTATTCATTTTGTTATTAACCACGAAAATAGAAGAAACAGTGCAAAACCAACCAATAACCTACTAAAGCACTGTTGAAAGGAGATTCCCGACACCGGTTAGTCCCAGAATAAATCCAAAATTTAATGAATACAATGCACAATCCAAAATACATATAATGTCTATCCCTGAACTGAATATTCTCTTAGGGCTCGAATGTGCCCGTTTATTCTGAATAACGGTATTATTATCACAACCTCTCCGGTTACCAAAAAAGCGTCTTGATTACCAGGAATGGTGGTGCTCCCGCTATGGCGCACCAATGAGTCGCATACTGGAGTCATTAACGTAATCAGCTGACTGAGCTGACCAATAAGTGCAGTTAACTCATTCCCCTTCGATGCACAGGGTTCCTTGTCAACCGGGGAAAAGCTCTCCTCTCCTTCCATATATCAAACTAATAACCACGAATATAGAAGAAACAGTGCGAAACCAACCAATAACCTACTAAAGCACTGTTGAAAAGAGATGCCCGACACCGGTCAGTCCCAGAATAAATCCAAAAGTTTAATGAATACAATGCACAATCCAAAATACATATAACGTCTATCCCTGAACTGAATGTTCTCTTGGGCTCGAATGTGCCCGTTTATTCTGAATAATGGTATTATTATCACAACCTCTCCGGTTACCAAAAAAGTGTCTTGATTACCAGGAATGGTGGTGCTCCTGCTATGGCACACCAACGAGTCGCATATTGGAGTCATTAATGTAATCAGCTGACTGAGCTGACCAATAAGTGCAGTTAACTCATTCCCCTTCGATGCACAAGGTTCCTTGTCAACCGGGGAAAAGGTCTCCTCTCCTTCCATATATCAAACTAATAACCACGAAAATAGTTATTAGTATAAACATATTTTTTAGTTTTTATGTAAAACAGTTCTTCCACCTAATATGAAAAGTTTCTGTAGGATATGTAATTGTTGGAGGAACTATTTTATATCTAAATTGTAAGTTATGCAAGTATTTAATAATGTCCACACACACACACACACACACACACACACACACACACACACACTATATGTATGTATACTCACACATGCATACAGTAACATATATAGGCATACAGATGTAGAAGCAGACTTAGGAACTGGGATGCACACACACACACACACACACACACACACACACACACACACACACACACACACACACACACACACACATATCACTGTAACTGCTATGATACTGCAGTTACTTTACGCTCGATAAACTCAGCTTTTTAAGAGCTGCACTTAATAAGCGATGAGAAATGACACATCTTTATAACTGCTGCTGCAATAACATTCATTACTTCACTTTTATTATTATTTTTTATTTAATTTAGTATTTTTTCACTGCTTCACTAACTTTTAGCCACATGTAGCAAGCAAAAGCAAGATGGCTGCCATTTCTTTTGTCTGTGCTTCACTGTGTTTAGGTATGCTGCTGTGAATTAGCAGACTTATTTTTTATCAGGCTTTACCTACCTGTTCATTAATATCTTGATGAAGGATGTTCATTCTCTAATAGGAAATCCTTTAAGGTTAAATCCAGTTTTGAAGATGTGATAATATATAGCATATAGCTGAAATGAAGCATCCTGAAGCAAACTGAGATTCTGGAGAAGGAATAAGAGATACATTCATTAGTGACATACACACTGACGCCTGCAAGAGAAAAGTAGCAACTGAATCAAACCTGACATTTCAAAGAGCATCCAAAGCTGAACAAATATGGAAATGACAGAAGCACACAACACCTGAGGAAGCAAGAGGTGCCAATCACCTCAGTATTTGGGTAATAAATAGGTCGTATGTATAGTGCATTGCCTCCTTATGTGTTATTTCTTAAAACAGCACATCAAAAAGTAAAACGTAACTTTGCAATAATATTCCTATGTCCATATTCTGTTCTTCTTTCCTTAATTTCACCTTCCTCTATATCATTTTTCTGCTTTACTAGTGATACATAACTTTCTTATCTCTGTAAACTATCCTAATATTTCTTTTCTAGTCACTTCACCTTTTATTACTATTTGGAGGCTATTTTCAGTTTGTAAAAACATTTACTTCATTCTTTCATATTATCAGGTTTCTCTCTCAGTTTAATTTCTCCAAGTCTTCCATTATGTACTTGTTGATTATTCTACACTTCCCTTTGTATCCTGACAGTAGATGTTACTCTCTAGTTTGAACGTTACCCAGTCTGCTTCTGTACCTCTACATTTTTTACCTAATGCAGTACCCAAACATACCTCTCCACCAACAGAAAGAAAAACATTCTCGCTCGTCTTCTTCCTTATCTTTGGTTTTTATTTCTGATCTAGAATTTTCTGTTCATATATACATAATCTGAAACCGATGTTCATCATTTGCTTAGTTCACATTTCTCATGGCAATACTTCTCTTAGACTTACTTTATCATTTTCTTTCCTGCTCTTGTCATGTGTACTCATGTTTTCGCCTTCACAGCTTGTTCACATTCCTTATTACTTTCTCCTCTTTCATCTTCTTTATCCCCATATGCAAATCCATCAGTTCTTCCATCCACAACCTCTTTTTCCCACTTTTGCACATAGGATCAGGGTGTCACTTCAACAGTGACAATCATCTACAGCCAAGGCTTACAGTGCCGGTTGGCTATTCCTTCTACACACTCACACACACACTCACACCTAGGGCCAATTTAGAATGTCCAGCCCACCTACTGCATGTGTTTGTAATGTGGAAGGATCTGGAATGTCCAGAGGAAACCCACATGAACACAAGGAGGACATGCAGACTCTGCACAGAAGGTACCCCAGACGAGAATCAAACCAGGAAACTTCCTGCTGTGAGGCAACAACACTATCTGCTATGACACTGTGCTGCCCCACATATGCACATGTAATACAAAAATTAGACCCAAGGTATCTGTGCTGTAAACACCATTCACACACCCATCTAAACTGTCCATTACCTCCATAAAAATGATATAGTTTGTTACTACGGTTCTTTGCCAAATGTCTTTCTGTGTAGAATACAAAACAATTCAAAAGTCATCTTTTTATAATGGATTAATACCAGTAGTGGCATTATCATTTGTGGTGTTCCTTAAACTCTACTATCTGCTCATTAGTTTTATAATGTCTCATCAAGTCACATAATGTGTTTCCAATGCATTCCCATGTTCTTTTTCTACTGTCTCACTTAAAAAAAAAATCTGGATTTACTTTATAATGTGTAGTCAGATTATAACATAGTTAAGCTGCCTGGGTCATAATTAGGATTTTATCTAACTACATCAACAGAACTGGCCAGGCAGTGAAATTATGACATATTAAATCGTTTCTAATATGTGTGATATATACACCCCTTGGAATTTGAAAATATTACCATTGAAACCATTTTGTTTTACCATATCACACTGAAGGATTTCTATCTGAAAGTGTATATGGTACTTGCCTGTTCCTCACCTTTTGAATACACGTTTTATCATTATTATTGCTGCAGTTCAGCTGCAGTGTAGGCCAATATTCAACATGGAAAATGCTTGTTGTAGTCCATATTTTGAGTTAACAGCTCCTAACGTTAAACTCAGAGGTGATCATTAAACTCCTGATTCAAACCTGGGTAAATGCCATCCACAGGAAAAGGTACAAGAGACAATTAGTCTGCTATAATGATTACACACAGATGCATCTTTAAAATAGTAGGTGAAACCTAAGGTGATAGCCTACTGGTTTTGAATGGAAGATAAGCTTTTTCAGCTTGGAAGTTTTATTTATGTTCTAGTACTTTGAATCAGGAAAACGAATTGAAAATAATGCGGAGCTTGGAATTGTGCACAAAGGTTGAAGACAAGCATACATTTAGTGCTAAATGACTTGCTCATGTGTATGGATCATAAGAAACATTTGTTTGAGCCTATGCAGCATGTTTCTTTATTTACTTATTTGTTTTATTTATTTATTTAACTCTATTTGCTGGGTAGGGCACTGATCAACCCTTAATAGCTTTCGGGCACATCCTGGGTAGTGAAACTACAATAGAACATGCACAGACTTCTGTTGACAAAGGGTAAGAGTAACAGTAGACATAAGTCTGAACAACTAATGTAATAAGAATTACATATTCCGATATATCAATATATCAAGATAAGCAGCAGAAGGAGAGAGGAAGAGATGGGGAGAAGTGGAGATGGGATATAGGTTAAGGGGACAGTGAAGTATTTATTTATTTATTTTATTTTACATTTGTTGACCGGGATAGTCCAACTGGATATATGTCCATTTTCAATGGAGACCTGGGGAGAAAAGCTCCAGATAACACAGATAGAGCATGAGTTAAACATATTTACAAAGCCCTCTAGTAGGTACTCACAATATACAAAGTGTGTAATAATATACAAAAACAACAGGTTCCAGCAAGCTATTATGAGCAAGAGATGTGTACAATATTCATTTAAATAAGGCATTGAATAAGTATTGCTTAATCAGAGTTAGTAAAGGAACAAAACCAGTTCTCTTTAAAATACTGTTTGAGGCCTTTTTTGAAGAGACTTAAAGTTCGAGGGTAAGGTTAGATGGAAGTGAATTCCAAGTTTTACCAACAACATTGGCAAATAGGTAGTCGCCGGCGGAGTTAATGGCTTTGTGGGGTTGGACCAGCAGTTTATTGGATGATCATAGTTGCCTTGAGTTACTGTATGGCTTTATGATATTTTTGAGTGCCGGAGTATTTTCAGGGTGGTACAGAATTTTGTGTGCTACTATAAGCTGATTGAACAGAAGAAGGCTAGGCAGTTCTAGCCACCCGAGAAGACTGAGGTTTTGACAGTGATGTGTCCTATATATACTGATCCTATGGCAAATCGGCAATATGGTTGTAAAGTAGCATAGATGAAGGGATGAGAGATCTGTGTACATATTTGACGTGAACTGGGGGTTGAATGTATTGGGATGAGAATGAATGTCTGTGTAAAAAAGGGATTTAAGTTATATTACCTATGCTGAGGCAGTTTTATTTGCTCTGTGTCCATGGTATGCTTTGAATTAAGTTCTGAATGTGTCATATGTGGGAATATCATTTACACAGATGGGAAATTCATGCTGTAGTTTTGAGGCTAGAAGATCAAAGCTGTGATTGTTATACTGAAGTTTGGTTCAGGGTGTTTGTAGTGTTTGGCCCTAACAAGGACTGGCTCCTGATGTTATATGAGAGAGTTATAGGTAAGACTTGAGAAGAAAAGGAGTTGAGGGTGCCTAGTGCAGGAGTTTGAAGATTAAACAATGCAGAAAGAGGTTGTCTCTTGTTTTAATGGGGCATCCCATTAGGTTTCCATTGGAGATGCTGCAGTATTCCTATTTTGGAGAACTGGCAATGAATCTACAGATTTTATAGGGCTGTTCATTTTTTTTTCTTTCAGGCATTGGTTGTTAATGGTAATCCCTATTCCATCTGAGTAAGTAATAATCTTTGCCTATGGCAGTTTTGTAGGATAGGAGAAGACCTGGGACATTTTTTCTCACAAATAATAGAAGGATGTTGATGTTTCATCTGTTGCTGTCAAAGTATGATTGAAAATAAATGTCTGATGCAGCCATACCACCCAAATACTTGAAGGTAGTTGTGGATCCAGTAAGTTGTGTTGAACTTTTATTTCAAGGGCTTTGGATTTTTTGTTAGTTTTGGTGGGAGAGAGTTTGTTTTTATATGATTTTTACTGTGAATCTGAATCTGAATATAACCATGTCATCTACATATGATATTAATTTCAGAGTGTAAAGATCAAAGGTAAGTTTATTTATAAAGATGGAAAAGAGGACTGGTGCTAGTATGGGGCCCTGATAAATGTCAACCAGGAAAGAGCTTCTGCAGAAGTTGCCAAGATGATTCTAACTGCAAATGATCTCCTGAACTGGTAGTCTTTAAACTAGGAGGTATTTTATGGGCTGATATATATTTGGATCAAGTGGGAGAATAGTTCAGCATGACCAACAATATCAAACACATGAGTGAAGTCAATAAACAGAGCACCAGTGAAATATTCTTTATCAGTACTTAGGACTTCATCTAAGAATGCTCAGAAAGCAGCTATTGTGCTTCTGACAGTTCAAAATCCATGTTGCTTGTGAGAGAGGCGGTGGTATTGTTGGAGGTAAGGAATGGATTGGTTATTGATTATTTTCACTTGTGTATTTCCAAGAGCTGGAACAATTGAGACTGGGTGAAATTGTAAAGGTTTAGTGGGGTTTCGTTATCTTTGGGATTGCCCTGAGTAGTCCAAATTTCCAGATGTTAGGTATAAGGTTAAATGTGACATTTGTGTGCAGTGTACATATGAGATCCTGTTTCTGCTTCTTGAACATAATGTTTTTTGGGAGAAAAGCTTTAAAATGTCACACTCCTGCTTTTTTGAAACTTCTGTGTATCTCCTGCGATGGCTTAAATAGTTCAAAGTGTTTCAGTGTTTATGTTTCCAGTGTTACAGTGTGTATATCAGCAAAGTTGTTTTGCTGTTTTTTCTGATAGTGTTTTGCTGACAATTGTCACGTGAAAGCACAAGATCATCATTATTTTTTTAATAAGCCATCTAGTACTTATTTAAGCACAAGCCGTTACTGATTCGACTCACTGAAGAGTGACAAAAGCAGCTGAGCTGAAAACCATTATTGATTTGCTGAGAAATGTGTGACTGTAGTGGTGAATATAACTGTTATTTTTGTGGGACTCCTCATTATTATTGTAGGTTCAACTCAAACCAAAGGCAGTAAATTGTATCTTGGTAGCAGTCGTTTTTTTTTTTTTTTTTTGTTAAGTAAAGCTGTTATTCTTGCTACAGTGAGTGATGGGGAGACTCACTATGGATGCTACTTTCTGGCCACAAAGGTTTACTTGATTTTCAGAGACCATGATAACATGCATTGCAAATACTCCACAGCAGTGTTATTATCTTATTCTGCTTTTGAGGAGCATAGTTTTTCTTTAGTAAACTGGTGGCTGCAAAATTAGCCTCTACTGCCAATGCAGCTTCCTGCGGCTCCTTGCTACTGTCTACTTTTCTATGGAGAATAAGGAGGGAACTGGATCATTGTAGATGCTTTACTGACGTTAATTCTGTGATACCCTGCTACACAAGTGCTGCATTTTTCTATACAAATTTAGTGTAGAACATTCCATTTCCCTATATGAACTGGCATGAAAACCTCCACGAGCAGCACATAATGCATGACATAAAACTGTTATACAGCTGCTGCAAAGGTATCGCTGTTCCCATAGTTCTGAAGTCATTGGACAAATGTGCACATTCACTTAAAGAGTATTGTTATTGCCTCTAATGAAATATGTATTTCACCCCCCCAATTTAGTACCTTCTTTGAACTAGTTACATCCAACTTAGAGAATGAAGTATCTCTTTATGGGATCATAGATTCCTAGAATTTATAAGGTAGAATCAGTGCATGAACCATAATCACCTTGTCTTCAGGATGGCAAAGCAAATCAGGACAAGGATGAATCAATGGTCACTCATCTAAGTAACAAGGTTTAGCTTAAAAGAAGTGAAGGCATCACTTTGTTTTGTATGCAGCAGATAATTCCAGGGATGGGGTAAATATTCACTAACAAATCTGCCCCTTTATTGCCCTTTTTTTTTTTTTTAATGGTGATTCAAGTGCTTGGTTTAAGTATTTGTGGAGTCATTTGTTTTGTGAATGTGTAGGAAACAAGAAGGGTTCTGTCCTTAACAACACAGAATGCTAGACATAAATCTCTTTGTAGGAGTTTATAAGTGACCAAGTACAGATATAGAGCTTCAAGCATGTGTTGGTAGCTGTGCAGCTTTAGTACAGTGATTGTTTTAGTTAGAAACTACTTGGGTCTTTGGATAGATACATGCTACAAGGGGTATTAGGTCCGATTAGCAGTCTGATCAGGCCAGAGTATACAGCAGTGATGACCTATTTTGCCTGAATGAGCTAAAATGAGCTATTATTATTATTATCATCATCATAAGCAATTCCTTTTTTCACATTTTTTTTCTATATGGGTTCAGGGTGCCACATTTATTTATTTATTTTACATTTGTTAACCAGGAAATTCTGACTGGACCAGGTCCATTTTCAGCGGAGGCCCGGGAAGAAAAGCTCCAACATCAAGTTATACAAATACAGTACATCCAGCATAATACACAAAACAGGTTACATCATGTATGCAGAGCATAGTAATAGAACAAGAAATTAATAAAAACACTCCAGGTAAAAGAAGATATAGAACATGGGTAAAAAGACAATGTCAGTCATACATCATACATCAGCTTTCCCTCTCTCTATCAGTTCACTGCCACTCTCCTACCTGTCTCAACAACAATGCTTGACGGCCACAGGTCTTCTCTTATGTAATCCATCCATCTCCTTGCTGGATGCTCTCTTCCTGTCTCACCCAGATCCTAACCACCAAATTGTTTACTGCTTCCAACATGTGTATGAACCACTGTAATATGTACTCTTAGACCTTCTCTGTGATTGAAGCCATTTTGACTTCTGCTCTGATGTCATCATTTCTTTGTCTATCCCACAGTGTGCATCCTACCATCCATCTCAGGCACTTCATTTCCATCACTTCTTGTTTCCTCAGCTGCTGTGATTTCGTTGGTCACTCCATGGTTTTGTATAACTTACTTTTAAACTTCTTTGGCATTATTCTGTCACAAACTACCCATGACATGCTGTGGAGATGACTGCAGCCCCTTTGATTCTAGCTTTGATCTCCTCATTCAGACTTCTCTTTTGCTCAGCCACCTCTCCCAGATACTTGAAGCTGTTAACCTGTTCCACTGTTTTCCTTTCTGTCGCAGTTTTCAGCTTCTTCTGATTTCTCCCATTTGCTGCCATTACAGCTGTCTCAACTGTACTCAGTTTCATCCCCTATACCTTCAGTTTTGCATGCCATTTCCCTATCATTTGCTGAAGTTCTTGCTCTTAGTCTGCCTGTAATGTTACATTGTCTGCATAGTGCAGCTTTGTTGATCTGTACCCCCAGACCTGATTGCTAATGTAGTCCATCACCAGTATGAACTGCAGTGAGCTTAGAGATGAACCTTGATGCACACCCACTCCTAGTGGGAACAGTTCTGTGAGACCAAACACTGTTTGTACTTGTATCATTGTCTCCTTGCACATAGTCTGCACTAATTCTACCATTGTTTGCAGGACTTTGAACTAACTTAAGACTGCCCATCTGAGTTTTTTGGGAGCTTGTCAAATGCTTTTGCCAAGTCTAGGAATGCTTATTTAGACTCTTATCTCATCTGTAGCTTCTTCTATACTACCTGTCTCACTGCAAACATCGTCAGTTGTTCCACATCCTGAATCAAATCAGAACTGCTCATCTCCCATCTTAACTTCTGCTACTCTACATGTTCATTCGTCGTTCACACTCTCCAGCACTTTCCTGCAGTGGGATAGGAGTTTGGTACTTCTATATTGCCCCTGGCTGTGAATATCCTCTTTGTTCTTGCATACTGACACTAGAATATGTATTCCTCAGTCATCTCCATATTGCTAGCGACATTTCTCACTAACACACTCAACATCTTAATCACAACTGCCTTGGCCTCATCTGAGCATGCTGTTTTCCTGTTTTCATTTTCCTAGTGCTGTTCTTAATTTTCCTAGGGTGGGGTCTTCTTCCTCTTTCATGGTAAGCCATGTATGGCACAGCTCAAGTGGGGTTTTCTTCATTCAGATGGTACTGGAAGTGCTCCATCAGTTTGCCTTCAATGTCCTGTGGACTGGTGAATGGTGTCTGATGACAATTTTCTTTATCTTTCTGTCTTTGCCTTGCAGTCTTACAGAGTTTCATTGAGCCATCTGTTGAGTCACATTCTAGAAGCTAGTATAGTACCTCTGACTCCTTGTATTTTGCTGTTGTGATCGTCCTCTTAGCCTCTTTGTTAGACAACCAATATTCCTTCTTAGCCTGGTCTGTCTTTTCTATCTCCCACTTTTTGATACCCTCCTACTTTATTTTGGTACTTTCTGGGACTTCTGCATTCCACCACCAGCTCTCCTTATATACATTATTTCCATACATGGTTTGGCCACATATCTGTTCTGTGGTCGTCTCATATGCTATTCTGACACACTGCCATTATTCTTTGACTGTTCTTATTTCTTCTTCTTCCTGAGGTGCTAGAGCCCTATGTATTTTTTTTTAATTCTTGCGGTTTCATTCCAGTCAACTTCCAGGTCTTCAGCATAGAGTCTGTTAACTTTATAGCATTCTCTGATCACTTCTTATGATGGTTTATGCTTTGGGATGACGGTTTCACTGTGAATGACTTTGCAATTACTGATTATATTTCAGTGTCCTTTTCTTACCAGGTGGAAGTCTACCTGAGTTGCATAATGACCAAACTGAATGTGACCTTGTGCCCGTTTGTCTCTCTTGGAGCATTGTATGTTGTCTACCATTAAGCCATTTGCCAGAAAGAAGTCTAGAATGGCATCTCCTTTATTCTTGTTGCTACATACGTGTTGATGCAAGCGGTCCTCATATCCTGACCTGTCATTCCTGACATGAGCATTCAGGTCACCCATTATCACCATCAACTCATGCTGTTCTGCTTTATCTAGTAAGTCCATCCATACCACTCAACTGTACAGATTTTTCCAAAATGTCCAGAGTTTTAACTCATATTTTTGGCTCGTTTTTCATCAAATCATGGTGTTCTGGAAAATTAGGAGCAAATCATTAAAGTTTTAAGTCAGAAAATAATGACAGACATTTGAGTTTCACACGTCATACCCTTCAGAAAATTCATGGAAATGCAAAACGTTATTCTATCAACATTCTAAGTTTACAAGAGAAACATTTTTGGGCCTTTGTTCCTCTGTTATTTATGGCTTTGTCCAGATTTCTTGCTCTAAAAGGTTGAGCGGTATGAGTCCATCAAATGTATGACTCTACAGTTTTCCTCACTATCACAACCTTGCTATGGGGAAGATGATAAGATTATGAATACTGTTATATTTTTACACTAGAATCTGATTGTCCTGAGTCTATCACTACTTCTGATGACATGCCTTGCTGTTTACTGAAAACTCTCCCACACAACAATTCTCATAGCATTTCAAGTCTGTCATCCCTCTGGGTAGTACACTCTGGAGCCAAAGTCAAGTGGCTTTTCTGAACTGTCCTTCTATCTTGTCTCCTGGATACACAAAATGTCCAGTCTTCTTACCATCACGTCCTCTACTTCCAAGCTGCATCCTTTACGTGAACTTATATAAAGTATAGAGATCATTTGTTCAGGTTTGGCAGGTTGCTTGATTTTATGTTCTACTTTTGCTCAACAGAGTTATTCCAGGTAACTTAGGCCAACCAGTACCTAATTAACTCAGGGCTGCGGGGCTTCATGTTGCGCAAGCAGTAGCCTCTATAGAAGAAGGTCCTTGGCATAGGTCAGAGTAGGCCAGGTCCTTAACCCACTTATCACCATCTAATATTCAAGCCCCTTTTTGGCATGACCAAGTCACTTAGAGCCAGTTTTTGCACAGACGAGTCGCTAGTTCTAACACTATGCACTTTCTATGGTCAACTAATACCCTTAGTTATTAATTGGTCTGGACAGAAAGAATTTCTGACTACTGTTGCTGGATGATGGTCAAAGGTTAGATGGTTATCTAGGAAGGTGCTAAGATTTCTGATGACTTAATCAGTATTGAGTGGGGTGCTAACTATATTGCAAACTGTTATCAAGGTTTGTTTGCAAAAGGTGACAATTCTACACTCTAAGCCTATTTCTAATAGACCACTAATTTGTGTGGTTTAGCCATGAACAAGTTTACTTATCATGCCTCTCAACCTCTCAGTACAAAAATCTGGTTAAAGTCTAAAATATCGGGGTGACAAAGGCCCAAAACAGGGACAGATTTTAAGCATTGCTCTTATAAACTTAGAAAGCTGGAGAATATCAGAATTTGTGTTAGCATTCATTTTCTGAAGGATGTGAAGTCTGAAACTCAAATATATGGCATTATTTAGTGACTTAACTTTACAGTGATTTTCCAGAAAACCACAAATTTTATGATGAACTGACCAGGAATATAACCCAGATAACTGGACATTCTACAAAAACGTAGACAGTTGTCTAGGTTAATGGTTTGAAGATCCAAGACACACTGAACTCTGTGGGATGCCACTAGTCACATTTTTGCTTAGTGATATGACAGCTGCTATTTTAACTGGGTCTATATTAGAACATCGAAGTTTCAAAACTTTGAATGTTTTAATATCGACCCCTATTCAGCGAAAGCTAAAAATATCGAAGCAACAGAAAACCAAATTTTTTTTTTCCTAGGGAAACAATTCAGTTGTCCGCTTCTTTTGCTTTGGTATTTTCAGCGCTGTGGTGGAAAGTTACGGGTCAGGTTCACATAAGTGTGCGATTGAGTGTGGGTTAGGTTAGTTAGGGTTAGGGTGCGGGTTAGGTATGTGTGCGATTGTGTGGACGTGAGGGTTAGGGTGGGTTAGGGCGTGGGTTAGGTATACGTGTGATTGTGTGGACGTGAGGGTTAGGGCTGGTTAGGTGAGTTAGGGTTAAGGCACGGGTCAGGTGAGTGTGCAATTGTGTGGACGTGAGGGTTAGGGTGGGGTAGGTGAGTTAGGGTTAGGGCACAGGTGAGGTGAATGTGCAATAGTGACAGACCTTAGGGTTAGGGTTTGGTTTAAGGTAAGTGGATAGTTAGTGGGGTGTGTATAGTTTAGTGTAGGGTTAGGTGTAAGAGTTTAGGTGTATGTGTGTGGATTGCTGTTTGCTTGGTGTGCTTGTGTTGTGTGTACATGTGTTCTGGAACAACAAATTTTTTCCCTAGGAAAAAATTTGCTGTTCTGTATGTTCGATGTTTTCAGCTTTCACTGAATAGGGGTCGATATTAGAGCATTCGAAGTTTTGAAACTTCGATGTTCTAATATAGACCCATTTTTAACTTTATGACCTCTATCTGTAGTCAGTATGCAATCCATATTACAGCATTATGTCTAATTTACAGATTTAAGATTATTTACAATTCCAACATGGGGAATAGTTTCAAAGACCTTGGCCAGATCCAGGTATGATGTGTGAGCTTTATGGCTGTTAGCTACAATTTCAGTGATTTTCACAAAGATGTTTACTAAATTAAGTAGATGTGATCTCTCTCTGGCAAAACCATATTGTTGCAGGTTTAGAAGAGTAAGATTTTTTAGACTGAAGCTTATGAAAGCATATACAGTATGCTCAATGACTTTACAAATGAGGCTTGTTACATTGACGAAGCTCTAGTTCTTCAGATCGGAGGTGGAGCCTTCTTTATGGAGTAGTGTAATGATAGCTATTTTCTATACTTCAGGAACATACCCTATGGCAATGCTAATTTTAAACAATTGCACGAGGAGTTCAGAAAGATTGCTTTTAATGCTGTGTATTAAACAACCAGTTATGCTATTGAGGTCCATACAGGTGGTATTTTTATCTTTAGATAGTGCTTAGGACATGCACCATAATAATCTTGGATGAGGCACTGCTTGAGGAGTGCAGGAATTTGTGGAACTTCAGTGATTACTGGCATGGGTAACACTACTTTGAATTAATTCACATGTTATTTCTTAACTGTAAGATGTAGTTACTGAAAGGTTTATGATTATCCTTGCCTTCAGATGCTAATTTTAATTAATTATTTTACTTTGATCTGCCTTATGGCGGTTTTCAGACTTTTGTTAATCTTTTTGTAGGTAGAGTTTGATTTATTATTGGTCTTAATTGGATGTTTTCTTTTTCTATAGAGCTTATCAAGGCTGGTATTCCAGCAAGGTGGTTTCCTTTTACATTACCCAATATAGTTGATTCTTACTGGGACCACTTGGTTTAGGCTATTTATTACATAGGAGTAAAATGTATTGATATAAGTAAGAGATGGGCCTGGAAATCTTGTTGAATTATGAGAGCACATAGGAATATAGGAATAATGCTAGTCAGATTATCACAAGGACCATAAGATGCCTAGCCATATACACCTTTAAGAAGACACACTTAAAAGTCCATGTCTCCCTTTTCAAACACTTAATAGTGCTTACCTGCCAAATCCAGCAGGGATGTACATGACAATCATGGTATAAATATATATGTACCCACCTAATTACCTAGACTAGCCTTAAAGGTAGTCAGGTAGGACTTTGTTTGATATGCACTGATAACTTATTCTATAGTCTTGGAATAAGTTGAGTTAGGAGACTATCTCTCTGCTGAGTCGTGTTTATTTGTTGGTGTTAAGTCTCGAGTGCAGGTGTGGTAGATCAAATGGTTTTGCAAAGAAAGAGAAGATCAAATAAGATTGTGAGTTTTGTGGTCCAAAAAGCTAGACGTAGTCATGTTAGGGCGGCCTGTATGCTACTGAGTATAATGAATACCTCCCAACTATACAGAATTTCATACAATGTCCAGACTTGTGACTCATATTCTTGTTGTGCACCTCAAAAAATTTCTTTTTTTTTGAAAAATCATTGAGGATTCAAGTAATTAAATAATGACAGATATTAGAATTTCAGATCACTCAGAAAATAGATGCTAGTATAAAACTTGTTATTCTAGCAACTTTCTGAGTTCATAAGAACAATATTTAAAGTCTGTCCCTGATTTTTGGCTTTTGACTCTCCATTATTTTTGGATTTGTCCAGTATAGCTGAAATATTTAAGGTTTTTAATTTTCTTGGCAAGTTATATCTGGGGCCTTCCTAGCTGAGCAGTATGCTTTGATTAGTACATACCAAAGATGGTACTATGTTCAATAATAGGTCTGATAAGGGAAGACTACAGTGGCAGGATGACTTCTTTGGATCTTGAAGGTATTTCTTTGGAAGTTATTAACTGGTCCAGATAGCAGGATTTCCTGACTATGTTGGACACATGATGACTTGAATGAGAGAGAATTGTCCACACGAGTTCCCAGGTCTGTTATGACTGTGATGGTCTGATGAGGCAGGAATGCTACTATGCCACACTTTTTTGCATTTAACTTGATACAGTTTTCAGTAATCAGGTATGTGTATATTCTAGCCTTTGCTGAAGCTGTTTCATATCAGTGGATGAGTGAGTAACAGTGTCCAGCTTTCAGTCATCAGCAGACTTGATCAACCACATTTCTAGGATATTGGAGTTAATGTCTGTAAAGTACATGCCAATCAGGACATAACCCAGCACTGATCCCTGTGATACCCAACTAGTTACAGTTTTATTTTCAGAAGGAGTACCAGCAACTTTCTCAGCCTGGATTGTGTTGGGAGAGCCACTATGTAATCCATTAGATAACAGGGGATTACATTACATTTAATTTTTAACGATGCAACATGGGGAGTAATGTCAAAAGTTTTGGTCAGATCAAGATAAGCACTGTGTACTAAGTGACCACTGTCCACAACCTCAGTAACCTTTACAAAGAGGCTTACTAGGTTAAGGAGATATGACTTGCCCTTCACAAAACCAAACCAAGTGGGATCTAGATCAGTAAAATTGCATAAATGAATTCTGCTATGATACATTTTATGTCTTTGCATATAAGGCCGGTGAGACTGATGGTCCTATAATAGCCTGGATCTGTAAATGGGCCACTGTTGTGTAGTGGCACTTCTCTAGGTATCAGGTGCAAACCTTATGGATAAACTATTTAAATTACTGCCAGCAGCAGTACTAAATGAGAAACCACAAAATTTTGTGGTTTCTCATTTACTATGGCTGCTAGCGGTAATTTAAACAGTTTAGTTCAGTTTCGTTTGCTGTAGTAGCGTTTGTGTCTTTTAACCTTATGGATAGGTTGAGGTTGAGACGTTTAGGTAGAGACTCAAATAGCCCATTCTTGGCACTGATGAGAATGCAGCCTGATATGTTGTCTGGTCCCCTGGAAGTATTACTTTTACTCTTTGACAGGGGTTTTAAGGTGATTTGGGGAGAAAATATATTATCAGAGATTCTGAGAGCAATAACACAGGTAAGTGGGGTAAGGTTATCATTAAATATCATTATAGATGAGCTTTGTGCATTGTTGGACATTATTCCTTAATCTCCTGACAGCACTGAAGAAAGATTTGTTATTTACTTTGGTTTCTAAATCAACCTTAAGCTCGTACTGTCTTACATTTTCTAATAGTTCTGTTAAGGTCTGTGCTGACATATTTCAGTGTGGTTCTAAGATAAGGGGGTGATGATTTCTTGCAGCTTTTCATCTTTTTCCTTGTTTTGTTTTACATTTTATTAATATGCGAGTTCCACCGGAGAGATTTACTCATGAAGTAAACATTATATTTAGGGAAAACAGATATTTAGGTGTTGGAAAATGTCACAGATGAATGTGGCATTCATAGGTTCATAGGTAGGTACTAGGCTATCTGCCTGAAGCCATTTATAAGCCTAGCCAGAATGTGTTGGCATTCACCGCCCCCCTTAGATTAGTTCCCTGTGCCTCTGTCCAGCAGAGCCACTGAAGTGATCCCCAGGGTAAACTTTCTGTTTCCCATCCACTCATCAATGTTTCTCTTGAAGAGGGTTACTGAGGAGCTCTGCCTAATGTAGATTGGAATGTTGTTCCAGAGCATGGGAAGTCTCTGAGACAGGAATCTATCCCTCCAGCACGTCCTATTTATTGTTGTGGTGAGGTGCAGATCCCTAGAGTGTGTGGATCAAGGGGATATGGTTTTCTTTAGGTGGAGTATGTCCATCAATTCTGGGTTGGACATTGCCTTGTATGTCAGGCAGAGATCACCTCTGAGTAGGAGGTATGCAACCAAGTACAGCTGGAGTTTCTTCATTTGAGCTGCATAGGGCATCTGTTTGAGGTCAGTGATCCTCTTGGTGAGGTACTTCTGTGGTCTTTCCAGCTGTTTCAGCTGTCTTGTAAGGTACATCCCAAATGGGGCGTTGTATTCTATGATGGGTCTGATGAGTGATGAGTAGAGGGGCACAATGACCTCTTTTGATCTGGTTGCAAACCCTTTTGTGATTAGGTGGGCCACATAGAAGGATTTTCTAACCACTTTGGAAATGTGGTTATCAAAGGAGAGATTACTATCTACTTGGGTCCCCAGATCCCTTATTATGTCTTCCATATTTAGGGGACTACCATCTATATGGCAGTTTGAGGGTACTTTGTTTTTTCCAAAGGGGATGACTATGCAATTTTTGGCAATTAGCTTGATGCCATGATTTTGACACCATGTATCTGTCTCAGTGATACCCTTTTGGAGGATGTCTGTGTCAGCCGGAGAGTCAATTATAGCCCCTAGTTTGCAGTCATCTGTGAACTTGGTCAGCCATACTCCGCCTGTGCTTGCCTGTACCTCTAAGAAGTATATGCCAAACAGGAGGGGTCCTAGGACTGAGTCCTGGGGAATGCCACTTGTAACTGGTTTAGTGTCGGACCTAGCTCCCACAACTCTTACCATGTGGGTTCTGTCCATGAGCCAGTTGGCGACCCATCTTGTGACATAGGAGTTTATGCTCAGGCTAGTGAGCTTGTCTATAATATCAGAATGGGGAATGGTGTTGAAGGCCTTTGCAAGGTCTAGGTAGGCTGTGTGTACCACCTTTCCCTTGTCTGTAGCCTTGGTAACTGTCTCAAAGAAGTCAACCAAGTTTAGGAGGCATGATCTGCCCTTAACAAAGCTGAACTGGGTAGGGTCCAGTGTTTGTAGACTCCCAATGTCTCTGTTAATGAGTTCCATGATGATGCGCTCCATAGCCTTGCAGGCCAAGCTAGTCAGGCTTATAGGGCAATAGTTCCTGGGGTCTGTTGTGGCTCCACCATTGTGGAGAGGAATAACCATTGCTGTGCACCACTCTATGGGTACGTAGCCTGTGGAGAGGCTGAGTTTGAATAGTGTGTTTAGATGAGGAGTTAGTTCATCTTTGAGCTCGTGTAGGACACAGCCTGGGACACCGTCCGGTCCTATTGATGCTGTGTTTTTGGCTTTGGAGAGGGCTGATATAACCTGAGTGTCTGGTGATTTCAGGGGCTCTACATTCTTCTGGTATGGTTATGGACCCTTTTGGGGGTGAGAGGGGGGTAAAGTTTGCACTGAACCTGTCTGCCAGGATGTTGGTGATATCGGTCGGTTTGATGTATTTTGTGCCATTCTGCACTAACTCTGAGCAGATCTGAGAATTGCCACTTAGATTCTTGACATAGATAAAGAATGCCTTGTGGTTATCTTTGGAGTCCCTAGCAATTTTTCTTTCGAAGTTAGCCTTGGATGATTTTATGAGGGATCGTAGTTTCTTGCTGATACTTATCAGGGAAGTCTTCCCTTCTTAGGACTTTACTCTTTTATGTACTAGTTTCCTCCTTCTATTGTATAGCTTGTTTATGGCAGGGGTCCACCAGACTGGTTTCCTTTTCTTGGAGAAGTGAGTCTTGTTTTTTCTTGGGATAGCACAATCCATGCACTCACCTAGGTGCCCATAAAGTGCATTAGTAAAGGATTTTGCAGCTTGGACAGGGTTATTCTTCAGCATGGGGGCTTTGAAACTTTCCAACTCGGTCTTAAGTAACATGAAGTTTGCTTTAGAAAAGTTTTTCACAGTGGTTTCCTTGACTGGGGTGGGGGCGGAATGTTGATATCCAGAGTGATTAGTTTATGGTCAGATCTAACCAGCGAGGGGTTGACCTCCGGTGTGGAACACCGGTCGCTCATGTTGGTGATGACCAGGTCCAAAATGTTGTCACCTCTGGTGGGGGTGTTGACCAGTTGATCCAGGGTGTTTGAGTTTATAAATTCTAGGAAATGTTGGGCAAGGGAGTTAGTACTTGAGTAGTTCTCCCAGTTAATGTTTGGGTAATTGAAATCACCCAATATTAGGGTGTTTGGTAGGACCTTTATGCTTCCCAGTGTTTTCAGAAACATGGAATGGGGGTCCTGGGACATGGTGGGTGATCTGTAGCAAGCTACAATTTGAATTGCAGTTTTGCCTATTGTTAGTTGCACGTGGATGATCTCTGAAACATCGTGCTGTGCCACTGACCTGGAGGTGTGGGTATCCTTGATGAATATGGATACGCCCCCGCCTTTTGCATTTCGGTCTGGGTTCTGTGGCCAAAATGTATGCTATGAGTTGTAGCCTGGTAGTGCCAGGGTGTTCTCTGGAGCCTTAAACCAGGTTTTTGTTACTGCACATATATCATTTTTTCCATACTGAGGAGTGCCTCGAGTGCATGCATTTTGAGGTTTAGACTTCTGGCATTGAGTAGCATTACCCTCATTTTTTTGTTACTTGTGCTATTTATGGTGGTGGGTTTGTCTTTTGAGCCTTGCTTAAAAAAGGCACTATGGGGGTGGCAAGAACCTTGGCCAGTATTCGAAAGCCTAAGGGTGACAGGTGCAAGCCATCTCTAGCAAAGCAGAGTGGCTTGCCGAGCATGTCATCCCAGGCAGACAGACACTGTATCCCCTTTAAATGACACCAGAAGCTTAGCCAATTGTTGAAATTGATTATTTTTTCTTTATACTGTGGTATCCTTCTTGGTGAGGGCACGATGCTACTCAGTATCAGGGTCATACTGGCCTGGGCTATGTGATCAGAGAGCTCTTCCATATCTCTTTAAATGTAGTCCAGGGAGGTATGGCTCAGGTCATTCACACCAACATGGACAATGACAGAGTTGTATTTGTACTTGTTCTGGAGTGACCTGAGTGCTTGTGTTATGTGGTGGATCCTGGCACCTGACAGACAGCTAACAGTAACCTTCTCCTTGTTCAGCCTAGTGAGTGGGACGTCAGTGTGCCTGACTCTAGAGACACCTATTACTAGTGTGGTGGGTATGTTATTTTGCCTTAAGGGCTGTGATTGCATGGCACACTGGATTTGTGACATATGTGTTTCATGGTTTGTGTTGGGGGGTGGAGGTTGCTTGGATGTCTGCTTTAGAGGTCTCTGTTCCTTTTGTGGATTTTTATTTAGAGCCTCTGAGTATGTTTTCATGTATTTATGTGTGTTTTATACCGGTGCTGGATTAATGGGATTATGTGAGACTGGTGGTGTGATGCAAGTAATTCCCTTCTCCTCTTGACTGTCTGATCCAGTCTTGGGTTGAGAGAACTTAGCCTGCAGTTTGGCTGTATAATTGCATCTCTCGCATGTATTAGTGTTTGGTGGTAGGAGGAGGGGGTTGCCTGTGTACATGAGGCAGTTGTAACATTGCCTCAAAATGCCCAGATTCACCAGTTGGACTGGAGAGTACACCTGAAACTGCCCTTTGGACATGCCTGGATAGGTACAGTGAAACTCTCATTTGGGGCCACTTGAAGAGGATTCTTGGGAATTTTGCATAAGTCTTATACATAAGTTTGCCCTGATGAAGTCCTGGAAAATAGTTTTGCAGGTGTGGGGTGGTACCACTAGCCCTTACAGAGAAGATGACTAATTTGTGGTCCAAAGTTAACTAGGGATGAGGAGATGCAGTGTTCAGTATGGGCATTATTTAGGTTGGGAAAGACCAGCCCCAGGATTCAAGAAGCTCAGCGCAAGGATGGTTTTAGCCTTGTGCCGAGCATCCTCACTACAGATGGTGCAGCAGCGCCATATGAATATGTATGAGGGTGCTCCACCACACCCTTGACGTGCACAGGAAATGTGTGTGAGTGCAGGGGGCGTGTACAAATGCTTTATGGAGGCGTAAACATGCCCTGACAGTTGCAAAACCTACTATGCCTACTAGTAGAGCCCACCTCTAATAGTAAGTCAGTAATTCAGTGTCCGTGGATACCGAAATGTATGCTAAGCATACAAGAGTGTCCACAAACAGTGAAATAAAATCGAAGTAGTAAACACACAAGCACGTAGTGGAATGTTGAGCCCTGTCCCTAGAACTTTCAGAATTAGATTCCCCGTGTCCCTATTACACATTTGAATTGCTGCAATATCGAAGGTGTAAGCAAAGCGCAGCGTGTTTGCACATCGCTGCCCTCCACCGAGTGTAGCTTACACATCAAATTCATTCAAACAGAGAAAAACATGCAGAATCAATGTAAATGTCAATAGTGTAGTGTTTAGAGCATCCGCCTAATGAACAGGCATTCATGGTTCGAGCCCAACAATAGCACATATCATTTTCCATGTGGAATGAATGTCATTTTGCTGTAAAACCAACATAAGAGTATCGCATGAGATACTTAACTTAAATATCATTCAAGCAAAGTGGCACTGTCATAATGAATAAGGCTCTAGGAAGCAGGTGTAAGCAAAAATAAGCAGCAGTAAACACATATAAGTACCAGTAAGCAATTCTGAGTGCGCTTGCGCAGGTCTAAGCAGTGCCCAGCATAGGAAATGTATATAAGTAGGTACAAATATATAATATGTATATGGATTCACTACTGAATCCCGAAATTACACAATCCCAAAGCCCAAAATACCGATACTATAAGCCCGAAATCCCACATTACCAAAATGTTAAAACCGCGAAATTCAAAATCGCAAAAGTACTACATACATACAGCACACACACAAACATACACACACCCTCCCCCCATAACAAAACAAACCACCCTACACTAAAGATAAGCAGGTGGGATTCACCCCCCCCTCCGCACCCACATCCCCCTACTTTAATATTCTAACTCCGAGATCGCACAAACATACACACAAGGCAAACTCACACCCACGCATTGCAACCCCACACACACACACACACACACACACACACACACACACACACACACACACCCACACACAGTCACAACACACACACACACCACAGTCACAACACACACTTACACACACTAAAGCCCCTCACAAACACACTTACACACACATACCTCAACCGCAACACCAGAAGCGCTAACTGAAAATCACTTAACATCGGGATTTTGAATTTCGCGCTTCTGGTCTTTCGATAATGCAGGGTTTCGGCTACATGGTCTCGAGCTTTTGAAATTCGAGATTTCAAAAAGTCGATTAGTAGTATATATATATATATATATATATATATATATATATATATATATATATATATATATATATATATATATATATATATATATATATATATATATATATATATATATATATATATATATATATATATATATATATATATATAAATACATATAAATTTATATATATCTATGAAGAAAGAATGACGTAACAATAAAGCATACAAAAGGAATGAGAAGGGAATGAACACCAACCCCAGTATTATATAGCGCTGTCAGCATATGTCATATCAAACTGGGCAGGAGTGAGCAAAGCACTGCTACTCACACCACCGGCAGGATATTACCAGTGGGAGTAACATTGTTGATCTGCTAAGTCCCTGGTGGGACTACCCAAAAATTGATAGGCTATTTGGCCACTCAACCATTACACAAGCAAGGGCAGGTATGTTCAAGGAGTAAATGGTGGGAGAGCCTGGGACAACATACGTGTAGGGCCCTTAACGCTTGGGAGAGGGCAATGTGTGGAGGTGTGTCATGGCTGTGATAACAACTGGACAATGGATGGTATGTGTGTATGTTGAACTCGGGTGGGGTGGAGGAACTATGGGAATGAAATATGGAGCCAGGAGTGCCAGGGTTGATTGGGCTGGTTCTGATTGGACCGTCCCGTGGAGGTCAGCGAGTTCATTATAAGTATATATGCATACACACATGCAGACATCAATATGTAGAAGTACATTCTCTGTAACATATTCATTCCATATGCAGACATAAATAACATGAATGTGCCCTTTCAAACCTCGACAGTAGATAGAATAATAGGTTGTGCATAAGATGGAAGGGATGAAACTGCTAAAACGCAAAAGTGTGTACAATGTCCGAAGTCAGTGCTGTGCTGAAAAAAATCAAATGTGAGGACTTTCCCACACATGGAATCATTCCTGTGATCTGCCTGCTATGGCAATGCCAATTACTAAACTGGTCTATTTGTAAAAGAAATACGCCAAACACAAACATAATTAGGCTCTCATGTGTAATGTGTGCATTACCACAAAGTCATACTTATTAATTTATTGTAGTGTCATGTTAACGGGAGTAAGGATGTAATGAAGTATAGAGTCTAATCTTGACATAAACACATGTGTGTCCCATGTGGAATAACCCAAAAGTTGCGAATAGTGTCCTTTTGGTCGCTCATGTCACCAATGTTTGTGGACTAAAAGTTTGGGAGTTCTGAGGATACATGGAGTGAGTCAACCGAAGGGATGGATCTATAGGAGTAGGAAGTGGTCAATGTGTTAATGGTGTGGATACACCATGAATCCATCTGGAGAATGGATGACTGCAGTGTTAGGGAGGCATTGGGGTGGGTGCCTGGGGAAGCAGGAGCCATAAGTATATGGGTATATATGCAAATGAAGCAGCACAGCAATAGTGTATTGGTTAGAGCAACCGCCTAACGAACAGACATTCCCGTTCCGAATCCCACTGCATCACATACCATTTACCATCGGTAATCTGTAAATGAGCATATTGCGACATCTGTCCGCTGTATAACCACCAAAATAACAATTAAAAGTTAACTGGAGTGAAGTATCAGTGTTATAATGAATAAGGCACTAGCAAGCAGGTTTAAGCATATATAAACACCAGTAAGCGTGTGTAAGTGCGTTTGCACGGGGTATGTATTGCTTTACAGACACACACACACATATATATATATATATATATATATATATATATATATATATATATATATATATATATATATATATATATATATATATATATATGTATATATATATATATATATATATATATATATATATATATATACATATATGTATATATATATATATATATATATATATATATATATATATATATATATATATATATATATATATATATATATATATATATATATATATATATATATGTGTATGTGCATAGATATACACAGATATACAGCTATGATAAGAAACAGCACACAAGAATGACATATGTTCACAGGCTATGCCAATGGAAGTGAGGGGCCCAAGCAAGAAACATGAAACACGTAGCATGACCTTCCAGCCCCCCCAGCCAGACAAGGGAAACATACACACAAACAATGTAGAGTCCACTGCTCCCCAGACCACAGGCAGGATACAACCGGGGGGGGGGGTACACAGTGCATCTGTGAATTCTAATCTTGGAACACAGACAAGAGCATCCGTTGCAGGACACCCCAAAAATTGGCAAGACCAAAAGAAGGTGATAAACCAAACATTCTGGATGGGGCATATACATACCTGGAATACAAGGGTGGGAAAGCCTGATGACCCATGGGTCGAGACAATCCCATGAAGTGGAGAGTCGGCAGCGTGTAGTGGTGTGTTCAGAACCGACCAGGACCCAGAGTAAGGATTGGTGCTGTAGAGGAGGTGCGGTGGGGGAACTATGGGTAGCTACTTATGGGTCTAGGTATACAGGTGTTGGCTGATGTGGGCCTATATGGACAGCCCCAGGGATGTAAGCAAATGTGTTCATTGGGCAGGGGCATTGCCCAACTAGTAGCCACACCCACTACGAGTCCCACTGCAGCAAAGTTTAATCTATATGGCAAGGAACGGAATAACCAGATGTAGATGTATATATGTAGAGGTATGTGTGTGTATATCTACCCATAGTGACATAGAGATAAGTCTCTCCCTCTCCGTAGTACAAATGTATACATACAGAGACAGAATACATATACATACCCACATATAGATATATACATATGCAGACACCCATAGACCCATATGTTGTTTTATAGATATATATATATATATATATATATATATATATATATATATATATATATATATACCGCAATATATAAATATATACATGTATGCATACATATGCAGATATATCTGCATATAGTAATGTATATATATATATATATATATATATATATATATATATATATATATATATATATATATATATATATATATATATATATATATATATATATATATATATATATATATATATATATATATGTGTGTGACTGGAAATATACACATGTATATAGCTAGGATATGATACAGCAGTTACGAGTTACATATGTTCACAGGCCGTGCATATAGGGGTGAGGGGTCCAATAAACAAACGTGTAACACGTAGCATCAACCCCCCACCCCCCCCATCTAGGCTGGTGAGACATACAGACACACAATAAAAGTAAACACACCACTAATTCCCAGACCACCGGCAGGATACTACCAGTGGGAGAGACCTACCAGGTCTAATCTTGAAACATAGACATTGATGCCCCTTGTGGGACACCCAAGAATTAATGATCATCGGAGTCAGTCCCAGTAATGATTCATCAAACCAGGCTGTAGATGTACATAGACCAGTAGGTTGTGCAAGCCTGTTAACCCATGTGTCGACACAATGTACGACATGTGTTCCGACATGCGGAGAGTGGGTAGTGTGTAGTGGTGTGTTTATACCCCACCTGCACCCACAGTAAGGATGAGTGCTGTAGAGGATGGGCAGGTGGGGGAACTATGGGTATGCAATTATGGGCCTAGGCGTGCAGGTGTTGACTGGTGCAGTCGTATTAGGACCGCCCCGGGGATGTAAGTAATTTTCCGAAATGGGCATAGCTGATGCCCATACCTCTCAACCCCTAAGAGCAAATCCACTGGACAGGACATAAACCACTGGGGGAGCAAATAGGGACCATACCTCTGAACTGTCCCCGATTTCCAGGGACGTCCCTGATTTTGACTCAATTTCTAACTCTGTCCCACTTAATCACTCCTAAAACTAGTGACTTTTGGAGGAAAGGTGGTGAATTACACGTAATGAATAATGACAATAATTGAGAGTTATAAACATCATTTACCTCAGAAAATGTGTATGAATTCATATGCTTTGAGCAAGACTCGGCTGAAGGATGTGGGTTCCAAAACCCAATTACTTGTTTGTATTGAAGAGTGTCAGCTCCCATGTATTAGCCAGACAGGAGCAGATTTTAATAGGAACACACCAATAATATGAATCAAGCTCTGGACAGGCCAGGGATTCTGTACAGATGAATGGCATGCTTTTGCCTAATGGGCAGCCATTCCTGATACTGTAGGCATGTAATCCGATGTAATAGGCATCACAAGGTAATATCATAGTCCTCACCCCCACCCAGGGGTGTGAATGTTAGATGCAAACACCAAATGCAGTGGATTTGCAAGTGTGGGAGCAAGCTGGTGTGGCCTCCAGTATGTGAGTATTACACTGGTGAAGCAATGTAGAGGCTAACTGAGTGTAAGAAACTGTAACCAGAGGTTAGCATTGCTTAGCTCCGTGCAAACCCATACACACCCGCTCACAACTGCTTTAATGTGCCTTAATCACTCTGTATCCAACGGCCTTGTTCTGCCCAGCAACAAAATAAATGGCCGCTGTAAGGCTTGAAACCAGGACCCTGCACACACAACTATTGTGATCTAGCATGAAGCCATGGCAGATTTACAGACATCGGATCTTATCACAAACATATCATCCAGTGCAGTCATTCAACAGTATAGGAAATGTATTCCATCATGTAGATGTATGTGTGTGTTTATGTCCAGATATAGATACATACATATATATATATATATATATATATATATATATATATATATATATATATATATAGATATATCAAGAACATCCCATGTGACAACAAAGCATTACAAAGGAATGAAAAGGGAAACACAAGCAACACCTGTATTATGTAGTGGTGTTGTCCTATGTAATATCAGTACTCCCTCAGACAGACATCTGTCATTAATACACGCAAACATTTGTACATTGGCCAAATACATCACTGTGTGCATTTTATTTACATTAACACAACAGTTCCTGTCCAATCATTATGAGAGAACTGTACTCTTGCAAGGTGCTGTGTGCGACATCATCATCATGAAAAAGGTAAATGGGGTAACCATAAAAGGACCGGTAGTGTAGTGTGTACAATGGGGTCATCTGCATCACGTGTACCTGTAACCTTTAGGAGTCATGTGCATACCGGGATCGTGTGCCTGAGAGACAGGGGTGATGACAACTGGAGTATGTTGTGATGCATATTAAAAGGATTACATGTATTTAGTGGACATGTGTGTGAAATGGACAGCTATGTATGGGGAAAATGTTGTTCTAGGAACCGATTGGCCTTTTGCTTCCATAGGGTGAGAGTGGGATGTGGGGAAAGGAGAGTAGGTATGCTCTTGGAGGATAGGTTGGGTAGGATGACAGACAAGACAGCATACAGGGTCAGTATATGACACATGTAGGGGGATACACCTTGGACGGAGAGAGGTGCTTGGCAGTCACAAGCCCATGAGCCCCCAGATGGAAACAGTGGGATGGAGGTCCCCAGCCATGGGCAGGCACCACTGCACCAAAACAGCTGCAAAGGTGGCATTGCTGGGGGCTGTCTAGGAGGGGCAGGCTCACCCTGTAAATGTGACACTCTGCCCTTGAGCTGGCATATCTGGCCTCAAAACCCCTTATTGAGCCCACTATGTACCACGTCCGGGACTGTATGACAGCGGACATGTTCCTGTCTGAACCTGCTCCCAGGGTGTCAAGCCCCATCCTCAGTGGCGGTTCCACCAAAAGGTGGTGCAGAGCCAACAGAGGTGGAGGTCCAAAGCTGGGCCCCAGATGTGCTGGTGCCTGGTGCCATGGCCACCTGAAGTGGGACAGGAGGTTCTGCTGGGACCTCCAAACAAATATAGCCTATGGTGTTGCAGTTTAATCACAGATATAGCTTAGTAATAGTCAACAGCATTCAGGATTACTTATAACAGCATGCATAGATATGACCATCAACCCAACACAACAGATGGTATACATTTGCAGAGGGAGCACAACGCATGAATATATACTGCATGACATCTGCGCAAGTGTAGAAGACTTGTGACTGCAGCTATGAACAATGGCCCATTATTGGCATGTCACTGAGAACCCCAGACAGTGTCTGTCATACCACTGTTCCATGTGACATATGTCCAATCAGGGATGTGATGGCAGTAACTCATCACTATCAACATGTACTGACTGCAATCCTCACACTATGCTCCTGCAGTTCACAGATATGTGTTCAGTGAGTAACACAGGAAACAAATGGTTCCACACACTGACCAGTCCACATATGGCCCTACAGATGGTGGTCCCTCACAAACAGAGCACTGTCTTGTCAGTTTTAAAACATGCAGAATAGCCATTACCACACACAACTTGTTAAACTGGCAGTAGTCTCAGTGAAGCATAGCTGTATTCATGTCTGGCACATCACCCTCCTGTCTTTAGGCTATTTCCCACTGTGTATGTTGTTTGAGGAACATCCAGATATCATCTGTGATGCCATTTACCAAACACCATATCGAGGTACCACTCACAGCGACTGTCATGGGCAAACACCAACATGATGTTCCTAGATATTGTACTGTGTTTCCATGTGATTGGCTATGGGAACATCATCACAGCTGTTCCACATGCAATCAGCTAGAGGAGGACTGCAATAAGTGCAGAGGCCATCACCTGATCATGACCATCACTTACAAAACACAAGCTGCTGCTGAGCAGATAAACAACTCCACATCCACCAGAGAGTGTGTGGGAGGGACAGACAGAGGCAAAGTACATCAGAGAAGGGTTTGGAGACTAAAACTAAGCATTGTCTGTCACACACCTACCAGTACAGGAGTTCAAACTCTTGACTGACTAGTCATTGCTATTACAAGTGCATGCAGTTACTCCATGTGCCACAAAGCTGACATGTTGGTGTGCTGCAAGAACATATATGTGTGCTGGTGAGCAACATCTGCAACAGAGATATAGAAAATATACATTAGGTGTAGCACACATGGCTGTCCACATGAACGGATGTCATTGTCAACACAACCACACTCTCTAATGGACTCACATTGACACACTTTGCCAGGCCCACAAATACACTTCCTAACTACTTAGTTTGCCACACTGCAGTAATGCACAGGTACTACATGCACCACAGGGGATATCTGGAAGTTCTATGGGCTTGGGCATGTGAACATGTCTGACATCAGTCAGTATGCCAATGGGAGTTATACTGGGTGTGACTGTGGTTGTGAGCATCATACCCTACATGCAGACACAAGGTGCCAGTTCTGACATGCATGTGTGCATTGCTTCATGGGTGTGTAGTGGTTGGCTGTGCAAGATGGCTGTACAAGGCTGGGTGAGGGGTAATCCTTGGCATCATGCCTCCTGACAATGGTGTGCAGTGTGGTACAGCGGTGTAGTGTCTGCAATGTCCCACACAGATGTGTATTGTATGAACTGTCCTGACATCCTGGTTACCATTGTGTATGGCAATAGCTTTGCAATGCATGCCATGTCTGTGTTTGATAGCCCTTGACATGGACATTGCCTGAGATGTGCACATCCCACAATAATGTACAGTGACATGTACAAGTTTACCTGGTTTGGCTGGCACATTGTGTACACAGACTGTTATCCTCAGATATGCCAATACTGGTCTGGTGTGGCAGGACCTGCTTATAGACAGCAGGTTGACCCTGCACCTGCATTGATAACATGATACAGGTATTAACCACGAACAAATAGAAGAGAACAGTGCAAATACAACCAAGAAACAATGAAAGCACTGTTGAAAGGAGATGCTCGACACCGGTCAGCCACAGATTAAATCCAAACTTTATTGTATGCAAAAACTATCCAGAATACATGCAACGTAAACATGGCCTCTGTGGATCACATTTGATGGCATCACATATGCTGCAGGCATCCAGTGGGGAACACAGTGAAGGCACATTGTCCACAATTATGTGCTTATTGTACTGCTGTACAGGGTGCCATGCCCTCTGCAGCCCACTGCAATCACACCATGCCTACTATCTGTCATCAATGTGCAGGGTACTAGCAACATAGCGGGATATTCTAGGCAAGTGTGTTTGTGTATGACACATGGTTTCAGAATGTATTCCGGGTAATAGTAGGGTTGCATACTTTGTTCACCAGGCCTTTTGCCAGATGTAGGGGTATGGCTTGCCAACACAGTCCTTTGGCTGACTGACATCTGTACTCCTCATGAGGTGGACATTGTGACATATAATATGGACACCATATAGAAAAACTACAAAATCCGCTCCCCAACATGTCCAGTGGTTAGACACTCAGAGCCACCTCCACACAGGCTCTGACTGTCAAACACACACACACACACACACACACACACACACACACACACACACACACACACACACACACACACACACACACACACCTGCCATGTCTTGGAATAGAACCTCTACCTAACTAGTGTATCACACTACAGTATTACGCAGTTACAGCACGCGCTATGGAGATTACTCGGTTACAGCACTCCCAGAGGTGTATTACTAGGTGGGTGAGAACAGCAGGATTTCCAAAGGTGGTTATGTGAATTGTAAAGAGTGTGCATACTCTAAAAGGCATTGTTACTTTCTCAGGCAGACAGACACACACACACAGTTGGCCTCTCTTGAAATAGAACCCCTAACTAACTAGTTTATCACACTACAGCAATACGCAGTTACAGCATGCGCTACGGGGAATACTGGGTTAAAGTAGTCCCAGAGGTGTATTTCTAGGTGGGTGACATCAGCAGGATTGCCAAAGGTGGGTATGTGAATTGTAAAGAGTGTGCATACTCTAAAAGCATTGTTTCTTTCACAGGCAGGTAGACACACACACACAGTTGACCTAACTGGGATTAAAACACCTACCAAACTAGTTTAACACACTACAGCATTATGCAGTTACAGCACGCGCTATAGAGATTACTGGGCACAGTAGCCCCAGAGGTGTATTCGTAGGTGGGTGACATCAGCGGGATTGCCAAAGAAGAGCATTTCAAGTGCACTGCGAGTTGTACATGTCTGTTACCTGTGTGTACCCACTGCTTACTGTCACGAAAAAACATTTACACCTGCTTAAAAGTGTCTTATGCAGTCCTAATGGACAGTATCAACAAGTCTTGCAGGTCTTGAACCCTGGACCATGCACACTGAGGTCACTGGACGTACCACTAAGGCATCTGGGCTGTATACATGTTGCATGGAGTCTATAATGCACATCTTACTACAGGTAGTCCACAGTACTGAAAACAAATGGGACAGTCACTTTGTGTACATATGTACAGTACCCTTGAATGTACAAGTCTACATCTGTACAACTGTCATAACTATATATATATATATATATATATATATATATATGTATATATATATATATATATACACACACACACACACACACACATACACATACACACACACACACATCTGAACACCCTTTTTGAGACAGAAGGGTTCCAACGGAACTGACATGTACACAAAACACAGGCATCTCTTGTGTTATAACATTTAAATCTTAAGCAGTTCACCAGAGAAGGGATGGTTGTTATGTATGTGGAGTTTGGGGTGGGGAATGATGGCTAATGTAATCTACCCTGGGGATTGTGGAGTTAGAGTGGGGGAATTATGGGTAAAGACTTACACCCCTGCGACCACTTCTGTGTCACTGCTCGACAGTGGCACAGGAAAATAACATACCCAACTGTAGTCGTGCTTGACTGTGTATTCTTTACCATTCCTAACTATGTAATACTTTGTAGACACCGGTCACCACAGATGGCTACCATGGTTAGCTAAAAGACATTACACATGTGTATGCCTGGCAACAGGGTAGTCACACACACAAACATGCACACACTTGCCAGTATTGTGCATACATGTCTTGCCTATGTAAAGGTAACTAGTACAGTGGTATGCAGTTGGGGTATGTGCCACAGAACACATACAATTACACTTACTCTGATTTCATTTCTGAGCTGGGTGACATCACAGGACCAATTACTTTCAGTGGTGAGGGGGGAAGAGAGAGGTTTAGCAGCTGACAAGGATAAAGGCCAGTGCAAAAGGAGGTATCTCTTTGGAATGCAGCAAAACCCGCTCTCATGACAGGATGCAGACACAAATACACACACACAACCACACCCAGCCATTTGCTGACACACAAATTTAGGCATTTATTGACACACACAAACACACGCACACAGTTGTCAGTGATGGGATCAGAACTCCTGCCTATTTACAGATCACTATTACAGTAATATGCAGTTACAAGATGTGCCAAAGAGATTACACATTCCAAGGCAGTCTGACTGCCCTTTTAAGATTGAGGACAACAACAGGGAGACTGACAGTCACGAAGTACATAGCTGTAAACCTGTGTGTTTAAAGTAGGTGTCCATAATAACCTGTATTCACAAAGACATATCATCTGCAGGTAGGCCTGAGAGGTATAGTTGTAGCACAACAGGAACCTGAACTGGAATATGGCCATCTGTGGAATGGACAACTACTATCACTATACAGGGTTACAGTGGGCATGTTCATATACTTAGCAGCACAGGGCCGTTTGGGATGCACTATGACTACAACTACACAAGGTTATACTGGGCATGCTCATACACTTAGTAACAAAGGGTTTGTTGGATGCACTAACTCAAATTACACAAGGTGGCAGCGGGTACGCTCATACACTTAGTAGCACAGGGCTGTTTGGGATGCACTCTGATTCTAACCACAGAAGGCCACAGTGTGCATGCTCATACACTTACATGTACAGAACACGTTGTAATGGACTCCTACTGTAAACACACAGGTTTACAGCTATGTACATCTTACCTGTCAGTATATATGCACATCATACTGGTTTACTACCTGATACCTGGCCCGTAAATGATATATCTGTGTCTGTGCTGTGTGACACACATGCATAAATGTACAAGACGTACTGACATATATATGCTAAGTATACACATTCATGCATGTGTGGACATGACAGACAATAGGTTACCTGGGTCAAACAGGCAGATGCTATCTACAGCATATGTCACACACCTTGCTGCCGTGAAAGGCATACATTGACAGCAGGTTGCAGACAGTGGCATTATACGTGGAACAGTGGCATGTGCAAGCATAATGTGTGAGCCACATTATATAATGGTATGGAGGTACAGGTGTCAAGGTGACCTCTCCCGGATGTGTTAGTAGTTGTCATTATTAGCAGGACTGCTATCCTAAGTATATCTTACATTGGTCATATACACAATTTCTGCTGCTGTCCGTCACCTTACATTAGGCATTTGCTACCAAGCACATTACTGCCACTCACAGTGATGTCATGGTATGAGTGGCAACTGCTAGACCAAAACAATAAACCAATGTCCTGCTGTTATTATAAGGTTGTCCAGTGTCTGTCATTCTGGGCTGTCATGACTGAACGACAAGCTTTCAACATACTTCCATGTTTCACATGTGTGTGGATAATACCTAGGTCATATTTACCTATATAGCCACATTCCAAGGCAAATGTCCTACACTCAGAAGTAACACCCTGACACCTACAAGACAATTGCATCAGATGCTTATGCTAACCATTGCTAGATGTGTGGCTTTAGTAATCCATTTGCTTAATGTAGAACCTACAATGGGGAATACTGACATCTGTGCAGTGAGGAACACCTGGCTGAACTCTCTGTAGTGCACAATTGCACTACCACCATATAACTCAGATCCAGACATGTGGGCCATAACAGTGGTATGGATCATTGCAGGTGGCAGTATACACATATTCATAAAGGCTACTCACATTTAAAGACTACTACTCTGACATAACGCATCACAAATGAGTCAAGTACAGGTGACAGTGGCAAATGCTGCATTCTAGGTTGTATCCTCATATACATCCACCACCTTGTCCCCAGACTACCAACACACATCCATATGTGGTATGACATAGTATGGTAGACCACCAGATAACCCTCAATTGGTGGACTGTACCTAGGCCTACATCAACTGTGCAAAGTACCCATGTACAGACACAGCTGCATAATGTGTTATGCAATGCAATAATACCACTGTTTGTAACCAGCTCAGTTGTACACATACCAGGGTCCCTCAGATGTTGTCAGCATTAACACGGTCGACTGTTGCTGTATACCAGTAAACAACACCCTCATGGTTGGATATGACCTAACTGTACCTGCCCTGGATATGTACATCCCACAGTCATACAACATAAATGACATTACCATAGCTTTCGTTATCCTTTCTACATACAGGTGGCTACAGTCATTACACACATGCACATGGCAGATAGCATGCTAACAGTACATAAGGTTTGATATCTATGTTAACAGAGGTAATATTCCCTCTCTACTGGTCACCCACGACACTTATCATATCATACAACACCCCATGTGGCATGTATGTCTTTAGACATGTCCACCTAATGCAATGCCTACAAACATACCCAAATAACAGGATCATAGGACCTACAGAAGGCCTGTATTGACAGAGTCAGGGAAATCCAGCTCTGCTCTGTATGTTCCTGAGTAGTCACAGGTGATATGTTCATGACATGTACAGCCATGTGTGCCCACAGCTCCTACATATACCCCATGTCAACAATTGCAAGCCATGCATGCTGTGTGCTGTCTGGACATTATCATTAGTACCACAATAGCCAGTACATGCTGGGGTGAGATGTTTACAAGCCACAGATCTTGTACATGCTTGAATGAGTGTACTGCCTAGCTCTAACAGAGCACATTGCTGGCACTCTTCCAGTAAACATGAGGTGTGTGTGGCAAATATGTTGTGCTCACTGTTGACCATTACAGTGCCCTGGCTTCACCAGGGCACTGACAAGTAACAGTTTGTAGGAGCATGACATGGAATAATGCTGTGTGTGTCTCACTGATATGTGCTGTTGTCATAGTTGTACACTTGGCTACTCGGTGAAGGTGGTGATGCCCTACCAGTACATGAATGCAACATCCATTATGGTGTAAAGCTTGGCTATGTTTCATACATGGCATTGGAAAGGTGTGGAATGTATCCCCTTGACCTGCTAGTGCACTTACTGATGTAGACCGCATATGTGTACATGTATTGATATTTGTGTAGATTCCATGTGTGTACAGTGTCTGATGTCTGAAGGTGACTTCTGTCTTAGTACATCATGCTGTTGCAATACAGCCTCAACATTGCCAACTGTATATGGTGATATGCTCTAAGTACAGTAAGCCGTACATGAGGTATGGACAGATGTTTGGACATGACTACTAAGTGGTGGGGCTTCTTTGCAGATGAATGATTACTGAGGACAGCTCACTGGTGTGTTACAACCAGTCCTACAATAACCTGTGTAACTGCTAAGGTCAGGTTTTGTTATTTGAAGTGGAAGACAGACAATGTAGAATGCTGTAAGAGTGACACTGAAGGCAAACCTCATGACTCCTGCAACAGTAATACCTCCCCTGTGCATATATTGTGCATATATCAGCACAGTTGGCAAAGGAAAGAGTCAGTAAGCTTTGTACCAGATGCGATAGTGCTGTACTTCTGTAATACCTATCATGAGATAGGCTGGTGTTTGATTCACAGTACTGGCATGTGTGGGTGTGTGTGTGTGTGTCCATATATGTCACATATGGCTGGGAATACATCCCACATGTTATCACTCTCCTGAACACTGTTGTTGACACCAGTACAGTGTGAAGTGTAGAAAGAAAGGCATAGGCAGGTGGTTGAACCTCACACATGTAAAGTGTTGTATGTGTGCGACATAGGTGTATATCTTTGTGAATGCCACAGTGTGTGTGTGTGTGTGTGTGTGTGTGTGTGTGTGTGTGTGTGTGTGTGTGTGTGTGTGTGTGTATGGCTGTCCATGTGCATGGCTGTCCGGTCCCTGGAGTGAGGCTGTATTTTGCCATAGTGAAATGTTAATGCCCCCTCCCTCCATCCACTCAATGCAATCTAGCATCCCTGTTGATATCATCAATCACAGATGGGCATTCTAACTGCCTGTTAACATTTACACCCTGGGGTGTGACCTGTTGTTACATGGCCTACTGATGGACCCCCCTCCCCACATACACACTGCACTGTAGGATCCCTGTCGATGTCCTCGATCTTAGGCCATTCCAACTACCTGTACATGTGTAATCTCTGTGACGCGTCTTGTAATTGCATAGTACTATAATGTTGATATGCACATAGGCAGGGGTTCTCATCTGAACACTGGCAAATGTGTGTGTGTGTGTGTGTGTGTCAGAGTGTGTGTTACTGTGTCTGTGAATCCCTGAGTGTGTAGGTGTGTCTGTGTTTGCATGCTGTCATGGTAGTGGGTATTACTGCTTCTCAATGAGAAGCCACTATTTCCACTGGCCTTTACCCTTGTCATCTGGCATACTACTCTTTTACCTCCTCCCCGCTCCAGGTAACTATAGTTGTGATGTCATCCATTATGGATGTGATGGCTCTGAACACAGTAGCTTACTACACAGCTATCATGCTCTTGGATCATTAGAGCAGTAAACATAATTGAAACATGGGAGAATATAACTGTGATGTGGAAGCTACAAAGTGCATGCAGGTATTGTCATACTGACCTGTGGGTAGTCAACATGTACATATGGGACACTAACCGCAAACACCGACACGCCCAGGCACATGCAACTACACCTGAAAGAGGAAGGCAGAACGTCAAAATCAAAATGCTGTTAGTGTTGTTACATATGATACATACTGTCAAACATACAAAATGCATTCTAAAACTGTAATACATGGTATGTCTGCTGCCTGTCAACACTACTCAATAATATTAATCTGCAATTGTCTATCTAGTATGTTCACCCTGTGCATCAGACCATATGAGCACGTCCCTGCACCGATGGTGTGGATGACAGGAATGCGGCACAGACATCATCTTATGCACAGGGTGATAATGTTTGCCAGAGGCCTAGGCTGCGCCATTGGATGACATCATGTGTGTGTGTTAGGGCCTGTGATATCATTGGGCATGTGTGGATGTTATGCGTGTGTGTGTGTTGAGGTGCCCTACATTTGTTTCTGGTGTGTGTGTGTATTCATGCACACAGGTCTGGCATGTGGCTAGCCTACACAGGGGTATTATTGACATCTGCAGATTGTACAAGGCAGGTTTCACAGTTCACAGTGTCTGGCCACAGCCACGTGACCTGTGCCTGCCAGGGGTTGCATGGGCACTACCAGGCAGAGGTCCAGATTGGGTATTGTCTGATGACACATGTCCACTGGAATTGTGTCCCTGTTGGGAACATCCAGGACCACATGCACGTGGCCTGCTGTGTCCTGATGTGGACTGCACAGCACCAGCTGCACTGCTGCTGCTACTGCCACTATGGGAGTGTGCATGTGCAATAGCATGTTCATGTACACCTTCAACAGGTGATGTAGCTGACCTACGTCCACGTGCCTGACGTCTCACTCCCACCAGATGTTCCAGCACAGACATTCCATGCTCGAGGATTGACATGCTATGGTCAAGGACTCCCACCATGTCACCCAATCATCTATCCAAAACATCTGCAAGATGATGGTGAGCATTTGCAAGTGCCTGGACGTTGTCAGTTAATGAATGGACAGTAGCCCTCTGAAGCCTCAGGCCTTCTCTGTTGTGCCATTCAGCACATGCCTGTGCCTCCATTACAGCCTGAAACATGTGTCTGGTGACTCCAGCTAATGTACTTTGTCTCGCAGGGGCATGTTGGCCAGTGGTCCTCCTACAAGTAGCACTGGGCCCATGTCTGTGTGGGACAGCACCAGTCAGTTGACTGGGATCATGGTGTGCAGGTACACCTTCCATAGTCTCCACACTTCCCTGTTCCATGCTACCAACTGCCAACTGTCCTTCCTCTATGGCCAGTGGTGATGGGGTATGTGTAGGCAGGGGAACTGTGTGCGAGGATGAGGGGGAGACAGGTGGAATGGCAACCAATGGCACAGATTCAGCCCCTGACAACCCTGCCTTTGCCTCAATCATACTAACATCATCACTGCTAGAGTCTGTGGTGACACTAACATCAGGTGGACCACAGGAGGGCAATGCCCCTACATCAACACCCGTGAGGAGAAGACAAGAACTGTACATTACAAGTTATACCAGACACACACACACACACACACACACACACACACACACACTCAGACACACAGACACACACGCTACATGCAGGTGATATGGTAGATGGCATTCAGCTTAGACAATTATAGTTTCAGCTTAGACAATTATAATGGTAGTTATACATCCCTGAGTTGCACACAGCAGCATTCATGTGTTATAGCAGATGGCATGCACCTTACACAATTCCAGTGGTGGTTAGCAAACATACCTGTATTTCACCATTTGTGTTAGCAGCCTATGCCCCATACCTGCAACACAATGCATGCACTTTGCACCATTGCACCGCACTGCCATGGTGTGTGCAACATACACTACATGTTAACAGACCATCACTGAACTTTGTACATCTGCCACTGATGCTTTGTGTTGGCCACCGCCCCTATGTGTGAGGACATGAGCAGTAGGGTATGTTGACTGCATACATGTTTGCCTAAGCCCTAGCTTGCATATCTCCCCCAAAGCAGTGCATGTCTGTTCAACATTATTCCGCCTACCCCTGTGCTGAGTCTAGACATTGTGCATGTGGTTGTACACACGTTTGACATGGCTGTCCCTACTTTGCAATGGTGCCACAGACCAGCACAGGTTTCCAGTACACCAACCTGCTGTGTGGCGTATGACCTTGCCAATGTCATGTTGTATGACATGTCTTCTGTTGACGTGTTGAATGACATGCATACATGTGTAACACAATGGTGTCCTTTCCAATCTACAGTATGCTAATGGTGTCCCAATGCAGGAACATGTTATACTAACATGGGCCTTCAGCTTTTGCAGTGTTGTCTGTCCACCCTACAAATATACAGGTACATACTGCACATTGAGCTCATGTGCATAGCCATTGCAGGGCATCATGTGGCTTCACAATTGCTATACAATGTGAGCTACTAACACAGTTCATAGCCATGACTATGTTCACATACAGTACATATCTAATGTGGAATGTGACTCACACCACTGAGGTGTATGCACACTAAACCTTAATGTGGAATATGTGACACAGGTCACAGAAGGGTATAAGGATGACACCCCTACACATCTGCAATCATATTAGTGATTCCTGGCAAATATACCCACACATGGCTAACTTAGCAGTACTCTATGTCCCACATACCATCTGTGTACCTCACACACATGAGGAGCAGGCATGACAGTGATGTCTGACACCAGCAAGGTGAATGTACTATATCTGTGGCCTGATGTGGTTGTATGTGTATGTTCTGCAACACATGTATGTATTTGGATACTGTATAGGTGAATGCTGTCATGTCGTGACACACTCAAGATGTTCAGGACATGTTATGTGGTGGTTTCATGTTATGCCTACACAAGCTGTGCACAGGCCTGTATGATGTTTAGTGTTTCACATCTGCAATATCACCATTATATAAAGGCCATAGTTGTATTATGTCGAGCCAATGTACAACAGGGTGTACACACATGTACATCACTTCTACTGTGTGTGTTGCTTCAGCTCTATGCTGTGGAACAGAATCCCGGTCCATGTGAGACAGAGCACCTCACTGGCTCTGTTCAAGAGGAATCTTGACCAGTGGATGGGCCGGGGATCATCTCTGTATCACTGCTGTACAGAGGCACGGCAAACTAATGGGTATAGTATTCTTCAACCTAAGGGGTGGTGAAAGCCACACAACTCTGGCTAGGCTTATAAATGCCCTAGGGCAGATAGCCTAGTATGAACCTATGAACCTATGTCTCTGGCCATCCTCCATGGTCATGTGTACACATGTTCTGTCCAATGGTTGAGATGGCCATCTTATTTCACATGTCAGTGTTATCCCATATGACATACACCCAGAGATGTCATATGCTCTACTGAGGACAGGGTTATGCAGACAAAGGGTGGTATGTATGGGGTGAGAGACATGTTTTACAGGATAGCTGAGCAGTGTTGCAGTCAGTCCACTACATGTCATGGACATGTCAGATAGCACATGACATTGTGTGATATTCATAGCAAGAGTATAATCCACAAGGGTGTATCCTGTAGGCCGGTCATACTCCAGCTCCAACACATTTAGAGTGTGTGCACACTTATGCTCTCTGTACAGTACTGTTCAAATTCCCAACATGTGTAATGCTGATATGTAGTACCTGTCCCTACAGTGGAACACACCTCCACCATTGTATTCACTGCTGTCCACACATCTGGTAATGCCAGTTTGGAAGGTTTAGTGTAGGTGTTTCATATAGTCTTCAATTGTTTCACATGAGTAAACACTGTGATATATTGCAGGTCTGACCAGTGTCCATTAACAGGACCACCATACATTATGCGTACATATGTTATGGCAGATAGCTTGCAATTAATATGTTCCATGCATTATCAAGCCTGGTAAATAATAACAATTTCACCTAAGACAGGCTGCTGTCACTGCAAAACACCAGAGGTACCTAAACAGGAGTGTCACAGCAGTAAGATCATTATCCACACCTGTGTGATAGCTACAGGGTGCAATGTCCATGTTAGCACATAAGCCAGTACAATACACTATACTATGGAGTATGCATATCTGTGCATATATAGAGTAGCAGACTATAGTATGTGGTATGTGTGCATACATGCCTTACATATGATGTTACATTATGTATTGTACAGTAACACATGTAACTATGTGAAATATAGTTGTATTATATGTGCAGTAGTGACTTACCAGTCAACTCCAGGCTCGGTGGTTGAGAGACACCCACTTCCACAATACCAGCTAAAGCTTGTGGATGGAAGTCTGCAGGTGTCCCCAGGTTGGCCAGTAGCTCCTCGGCACATGTGAGTGGGGGCTGGGTGAGTGTCCCCCCACCTGTTGCACCTTCTTCCCTGGTGATTGCATTAGCACACTGTTTTGCCCAGCTTATGAGGTCAGTGCAGTGTCAGCGCACCTGCTGATAGGTGTGATTGTGACCGCCAACATCATTTACCCTCCTGCAGAGTTCCTCCCACAGGGCATCCCACTACTGTGCATCCTGTGGCACATGGCTGAAGAGTGTTGTGTGGCTGTCGAGGAGGCATGAGACAAGGACCTCATCCTCCAAGCAGCTGGCCTCCGGCAGTCTGCTATGTGGCATACCTGGAAGGCATAATGATGCAGACAGGTCACAGTAACTCACAGAGAAGTACAGCAGTACAGCTGAACATACATGTGTATCACATTTATTAAGATTACAAATACATCTTTGTAAATCTACATGACACTAACAGCACTGACATGTATAAGTTACACACATTTGACACTTACTGGTGATGTGATGTTATCACCATATATGTGTGTGTCATGTGATGACATTGCTCATACACCATGTGGATGTTGTCTTGACATGGGCATGTCTGTTTGCCTGTACTAGTGTCTTTACCTATCAGCACATGCCTGAATGTGTTCACATTAATGCAGTCGACCTTAATGCTGTGCATATGTCACATATATAGTCATACATAGCCATTAGGGACATGACCTGTGACCCTGCAGACTTGCAAGCATGTATGTGTTTTGCCATATACATATACATGGCACTGTACAGCTGTGTAGCATCCTGCCATGTATTGCCTGTGTTGCACATGTGTAACACATGCGACAATAGCTAGCCTGACGGTATTTGCAGGGTTGGATATCAACTATAGCATGTATGGCCATAGCGATCTAGTAGGCTATATGCCTTGGGCCATTTATGAGGCTAGAAAGACAGGTTACCTAGCTGTAGGCAACAGACAGGTAAGTTTCAGTGGCCAGTTCAAGCAGTGCCACAGAACTGATCCACAGGGTTACTGATATATTTGGCATGTGGTCATCACACAATGTCACAGAGAGGGGCGATGTGCAGCTTTGCTGGACCGGGATGCATAGTATGGAGAGAGTATGTTAAGTGTATGGGACAGAGATCTGTCAGGCATGTTGTGATCCTTGTACTAGAAAGGTGGATGTCCATGAAGTATGTGTTTATTTGGGATCAGCATGTGTTAAGTGTAGCATGTCCAACACCTCTGGGTTGGACATGGCTTTGTTCAGGGTAGGCTGCATGCTACATAGTGCAGCTAGGGATTGGGAAGGGCAGTGTAGGCCATCTACACATGGGCAATAACCCTTAAAGGAAATATGTGATCTATTATGGGTCACATGGGTGTTGAGTATGGCTGAGCAATTATCTCTATATTCCTGGATGGCACCCTGTCATGATTGGGGGTGCCACATACAACTACCTGTCTGGTGTGGTGAAGTAACTATCAAAGGAAAGAGTACTGTCTAGCTGCATCCCATACACACAGTTTCCATTATGTTGACAGCTGCCTAGGTGGTAGTTCTTGGGTACAGGGTTTGTAACATAGGGGATGACAATGCAATACTTAGCTGTCAGACTGTGGCCATATGTCACACACCACACATCTGACACACTAAGGCCCTTCTGTATGTTGAACACAGCACACATTGTGTCAACTATTGCTCCTAGTTCATAGTCATTTGCAAACATCAATAGGCTGATGCCTTCTGTGTTAGTCTGTGTGGTATAGATAACAAAGAGGGGGAGTACCAGGAATGAACCCTGTATTACTGTAGCTGGCACTGGTTTGATGTGCATGTATTAGTCAGACACCTTCTGTAGTGTTGGTACTGCCAGCAGTCCAGTTGCCAACCACTCCTGTGACATAGGAATATACACCTAGTTTACTGAGTGTAGCTGGAACACGGTATGGGTGATGGTGTCCTACAACCTGGCAAGGTCATGATATGCAGTGTGAATCAACCCTACTGTCATCTACATCTGTACCGAGTACATCAAATACATTGATCATGGTTCATGGCCTTACAGACCAGATTCAGCAGGGTAGTTGTGCACTATTTCCCATTATCAATGGTGTTTCCCCCTTTGTCGGGTGTGATAACTGTTGCTGTGCACCATTCAGTGTGTACACAGCCTGACATGGAGCTATGATTGAACATGATATGTATGTGGATAGCTGAATGTTCTTACATTTGTGTAGGATACACCCTGGGATGTTGACAGGTCCCATGAAAGCTGTATGTATGGCTTTAGAGAGTGCAGCTTGTACCTGCATAGTCGTTATTACAAGGGCCCTGTTGTGTACATGGATATATTACTAAGTGTACCTGGTGGGGGGGTGGGAGTGAGTTTAGGTTCTTCATTACCCTATCTGAATAAACAGGTGCTATTTCTGTAGGTGCAGTACTTCCAATGCCATAGTGCTGTGCAGCACAGCAGGTCTTGTCATTGCCATTACGATTAATGACACAGCTATAGAATGCTCTGTGCTTGGCCTCATAATATGTGGCTGATTAGTTTCACAGTAGCTTTGTGTGGCTTTATATGGTGTATCTGCATCTTACTGATGCTGACCAGGGATCACCTACACTCATGTGTGTTCACTCTTGCAACAGTTACTACCTTGTGTGGTACAGTTTAAAGCATAGTACCACCAGTTTGCCTTCTTGTTTGTGTTGGGATGAATCCTGGTTTCAGTGGCACAGTCGCTGCACATATGTGACTGCTTAAGGTTTATTTGTGTAGGATTCAGCATTTGCACATGCATTGTCCATCTGCATGGGTGCCATGACAGTCACCACTCTGCTCTTAGTAAACATAACATTGGCATTGGAGACTAACTATGTGTAGCATACTGTTAGCCCTGTTTGTGTCAGTACTGTGATCCAGGTCAGTGGGGTCGATGGAATCCAACATGTATTGAGCGCAGGTGTTGGTACATGAGGAGTCTTCCCAGTTCATAATGGAATAGTTGAAAATAGCCATTATTATGGTTCTGTCTCAGACCTAATCTTCCCCATTACAGCACATTAGGACAGTTGGGAAATCCGCAGCCTGGTGGGTGATCTGTTTCAAGGTACAATTTGAATTCCACTTTGGCACAAAGGTAGTTGCTCAGCATAATGCATCTGAAGTTATGCAAGTGAAACTTGCATGGGGGTGTACTGGTGGGTGATCTGTCGCAAGGTGCAATTTGAAATCCACTTTGGCACAAAGGTAGTTGCTCAGCATAATGCATCTGAAGTTATGCAAGTGCAACTAGCGTTGGGGTGTACATATCTTCAGGAATATGGACACACCTGCCGCCCATGTGTTCCAATAATGGATAATGGGCAAGAGGTGAAGCATGTGTTATAACATGGTCATGCAGGTGTGCTCTCCAGAGCATTGAAACATGTCTCAGCCACTGCACAGATATGTTCTCCATGTTAGGGATTGACATATGTGTGTCTGTATAGTGTTTCTGACATGTATCATTGTGTAGCGAGACCTGCGGTTTATTGCTTGGCTGTCCCTGTAACAGCAGTGGACCTTCACTTGAACTGTGCACGATGAAGGCACTATAGGGGAAGCATGAGCCCTAGGCAGTATCCAGATTCCCAGGGGTGACAAGTGCAGGCCCTGTCTGGCAAAGCATCATGGTCTGTCAACCATGTTATCTCAGGCAGACAGATACTGGATACCCTTTGACTTGCACCACTACACTAGACAATTGTGGAATACAATGCTTTTGTCCCTGTACTGCAGTATCATTCTGGCCAATGGCAGAATGCTACCCAGGCCTTGGGACATACCTGCATGGGCTACAAGACCTAACAGTTCCTACATGTGTTTCCATACAGTCCAGGCTACTGCATCACAGGTCCTGCACAACAACATGGAATATGCCAGAGCCATGTGTACAGTTCAAAAGGTGGTCTGAGTGTATGAGTATGTGGCTAATCATGGCAGACAGGCAGCTGACAGTATGTTGGTGTGTAACATAGTGCTAGAGTTTGCATTCACAAGTGAGTACTGATGGGCATGTTTCCAGTCATGTGTTCTGAGGTGTGTCACAATTATGCAAACTATGTCATACAGTTTGTGTATTTCGGTGTTTGTCTCTTCCTGCTTGGGGGGTCACTTATTTGGCCAGATACTTAGAAGCATCTGTGAATGTGTGTGATTTCTGGTAGTATGTTGGTGTCCTTACTGTGTTCTGGTAAGGGTATGTGTTGGTTGTGTTGATGAGCTGCATGTGTTAGCCTACACCTCATGACTGTCCAGTCCAGTCATGGTTGTAGACTGGGCTGCCTTTCAGCTTATCCCTGTAGCTGCATCCCAAACAATGTGTGGGGCATGGTGTTTGGTGAGTCTGGCGGTGTACATGGCATAGAGATTACATTTCCCCAGGATGGTCACATACACAAAGCTGACATTAGTAAACACCAGTAGATGACTAGTGGACATGCCTGTATAAGCATTCAGTACTACAAGTACCAAGTACTGCATTTAGTTTACGTATTGCTTATGAGATATTTTAGACAGTGATGCTCAAATATAAATAATTGTGTCATGGACGTGACAACACAGGCTATTATGGAAACATTATAGCTACCTTTAGCAGCAATCTTCCTCTGAGGAACGCATCACATCCTGTTAGTTGATTACAGATGACGCAAGTGTCTACAGGTCTGTTTCCTTCTCTGGGTATATACTCACATATCCACCAGGACCATGAGCTTTGTTGGGCACAGACACCCACTCTCCAAACAGAGTCATGTATCAATAGACTCTGATGCCACTATCAACATGATCAGGATATAATCAGATAGTGTGAGCCATCACCTATGAAGTAGTTATTACACATGGGCAGCAGTCTCCTACATCTTACACTCCTACTGCAGATGTTACACTGGAGTTAAAGATGATATGTAACCTGTTTCATTACCAGTGCTGTGCACTACCTTATATACAGTATGTGCAAGCGGCTGTTAGGTTGGTAATGAGAGGTTGGGCTACACAAGCCTGGTAGTTCAACCAGTGTGTCTCTACTCTCAATATCCACTCTATGTAGGTGTGCACATAGCCATTTGGCCCAGCCCTGTAACAAGGGTCACTACACATTTGCATAACATGTGCACATGCACAGCTGTTATTGCTTGCAAACAATACTAGAGAGGTGGATATTACATCTGTTATGTGCATGGATAGTTACCTGGCTCTTCCAAATATCGTTGCTATCATGCTGCTAAACTGTCAGATGAATACAAATGATATGTATCCTGTTATTGAGTATTGTAATTGCCAATAGACATAACTACTATTTGTATAACATAACAGAACTGCTATGTAGAATAGAATACAGATCATCCTAAAATACTGTACATTACACAGTTATTGGCACAATATCCCACAATGCAAACCATATTTGTACGGTAAGCCCACCTTTAACATGTTCATCTTACTTATACACCCATACATATGTCGACAGTTGCAATATATCGACATATACTATCCCTTGTTATAGCACATACTTGTTGGACCAATCCTGACACTGACAGTGGCTGGAAGCGAATTGGTGGGTTCCAAGCCCATATCATCACCATATCATCCCTTGTGCTGTATGCGGAGTTTGCTGTGTGACCTACAGCAGTACACACATAGAATACTACAAGCATCACTACTGCTCAACAATAACAAGATAGCTATTCCACTATATGCATTGATTACACTGTAATTCTTACAGTACAGGTACTACATACACAGACATACTACATGTTATACATACCTTCTTAGTAATCAGAGGTGTTATTGACTACTATAATACTCATTTTCGGTTCGTCTTTCAGTGTTTTGTACTGTCCTACAGTTAGATACAGATGGTTTGAATGTGTGACAAGGCAACCTTTTATAGTTACAGATCAGTAACATGTGCTATCCCGATAACCAATTGATGCTCCTAAGTAGCTAATTACATGCACATCAGCTGTGCTGCTACTGCCTTAGCCAATACCATGGCTCCAGTGGAGTATAACTGAGTACTCCACTTGGACGTTGTCCCTTGGCTTTACTTGTGAGGAAGACAATGTGGAAGTTTTGTTTGGAATCTATTGCAACAGCTGTATGAAGACGAACAGTAATATATTGTGTGCAATGCCTAGAGGATTTGGTCTAAATGTGAGTACTGCTTTTATATTTCTGAACATTGCTACCTGTGCAGGGTTTGTCTGTACCTAATACTTCTGCATATGTTTCAGTCTGGCCAGGTTGTTTGACCAGCTCAAGACTGCATAGCTGTGCATATAATGTTAGGGGGTTTACAGTGTGCTTACCAGACATATTTAGTTTGGTGTTACTGTGTATCATACTGTGCTGATAATCAGTACTCGGTAACACTTCATGGTGTACGAACGTTTCAACCCTCTGAAATGGGATTAGTTCATACAAACCCTGTTACATCAGCAGCTGTTCAATTGTATAACAGCAACTATTTCACATAGGGCCATGTTAGTGTGTCTGTGTCTAGGTATGTTAAGGTTTCAGCAGATGTTGTACAGTAGTTGAATAGGTGGTTATGGTATGATAGTTTGTATTGATGTAATTATTTTGGTTGTGGGGTAGATGTTGGTTTGTGTACATAGCACATGCAGGTGTGTAGGAACCCCTTTTATACAATGTCTATATGTGTGTGGTTGATCTTTCCCTATGTGAACACCTATCCCTTAGTGGACTAATACTATGGTAATTGCAGGCTGATTCATTAAGGCACTATTAAATGCTTCCTGTATAGCATGCAGGTACTGTTAGTCCTTGAATCCTTTTGGCAATACATCGGAATGTAATAAAATTTTGCAAAATGAAAGCTGTCTGTGTATTTCTGTCATGGATATTTGCAGTCATTGCAGTTGTGTTGGTGACTGTATCCATAGAACATATTTGTAATAGTGTATTGGCATATACTCTTCATATTGTTACATTCATATCGTTTGGGGGGGGGGTGATTGCTATGGTCCATGTTATATTCAGATATGAACACTTCGGATGCTGTCTACAGACATGTATGTATGTGTATATATATATATATATATACATATATATATATAAAAATATATATATATATATTTATATATATGTGTGCATATAGATATATATATATATTATTGCATACGTTTATCTGCACATCCATAGATGTGTGTATATGTTTTTAACCTTTCTATATATCTACATATATATGTAGACCTGTATATATCGACATGTCTCAATGTATTTCTCTCTCCCTCTCTAACTCTGTATATATATATATATATATATATATATATATATATATATATATATATATATATATATATATATATATGAGCATACACCTTTAATTGGGTACATGGTGGGTTGTCCTATTTCAACACATTCCTCCCTTTTGTGTTTTAACCTGTCTGCATACACAACTGGGATAGGTACATCCCAGGTAGCTTAGTGTTAGGTTACTCTGAGGATGGAGTACATGGTTGCTGGTTCTACTCCTGGAAGGTGTTATTATTTTACCTCTCAGAGTAGGCACTGGTAGGGAAAGTGTATATAATGCACATTTACTTGGTTGTAAGCAGGTTTGCCCGTGGTCTGCACAATGTTAAGTATAGGTTAAATCTGTGAAGCGCTTCTCCGTTTACCATGTTTCAGCGCCACTTACCGTCGCGCAAACCCGTGGAAACCCGCTTACAACTGCTTAAGAGTGCTTTAATCCACCTGCTTCCAACAGCCCTTATTCTGGCCATCAAAATAACCTAACAGCCCTTAAACCCGGGACCATGAACACCACAGTCACTGACTTTACCACTAAGGCATCTGAGATATGCACAAATGTTATGCTGTTTAGAATATACATTATACTACAGACATTCCTCACTACTGAAAACAAATGTGACAGTCAGTTGGTGTACATATGTCTGATACATGTTAATGTTCATATGTTTGTGAAATTAGGTGTTGGAATGTTGCAATGTGCCATGACAGGGTGTATTATGAATAAGTAAGGTTCTTGCTTTGTGTCCTTTTTATATTGTCCCCATACTCCATGTATACCCCTCCAGTTCACTTATTGGACATCCAACCCAGGTCCTCCTTGATGCATGATTGCATTACCCATCATTCCTCCCCCACCCCAATCTTCACATTCACAACAACCACCCCTTCTATGGTGAATTAGGTTAATATTAATTATTATAATACCAGAGCTTCATGTGTCTTGTGTACACTCCAATTCCTTTGGAGTGATTCTGTGTCACGAAGTGTGTTCATAGATGTTTATATATATGGCTATTGATGTAACTGTATAATATATATATATATATATATATATATATATATATATATATATATATATATATATACATATATATTTGTGTGTGTGTTCCACAGGCTACATGCCCATACAATGGCATGTGGCAATGGTTATTCCACTCCATCAAGGTGGAATCACAATTGACCATGGTAACTACCATCCCATAAGCCTGACTTGCCTGGTCTGCAATGGTATGGTTTGCATCCTCATGGCACTCATTAACAAAGACATTGGTAACCTCCAAACACGTGACCCAACCCAGGTCAGCTTGGTTGAGTGCAGTGCCTACTGAACCTGTTTCATGTCTTACATACAGTCACCAAGATGTTAGATGACAGGGGAGGTGGTTCACACATACTACCTGGACCTCACCAAGGCTTTTGACACCATGCCCCACTCAGGTATTATTGATAAACACACCAGCCTGTACATACACCCATACATCACAGGTTGGGTTGCTAATAGGCTTACACACAGAACCCACATGGTACAACTAGCGGTCTCCAGGTCCAACTCTTGACCAGTCATGACTGGTGTCCCACAGGACTCAGTCCTGGGAGCCCTACTGTTTGGCATATACATCTCAGAGGTACAGGCAAACACAGGTGGACTATGGCAGACCATGTTTGACAATGACTGCGAACTGGAAGCCATGATTGATAGTCCAGCTGACACAGACATCTCTCAAGGGGCCTCACAGAGAACGTCACAGGGTGCCAACGTCATGGTCTCCAACCAAGTGCCACTAACTGCATGGTCATTCCATTGTGGAATTGACACCCACATATTAACACATAAGTGGCAGCCACTTTAATACGGACGACGTAATGGGGTATCTGGGGACTAAGGTAGATTAGTGCTCTCCCCTTTGACAATCATATCTCCACAGTAGTTAGGACATCCTTCCATGTAGGCCATCTGATTACTAAAGGATTCCCATCTAGCCATACTGGAGTTATAGTGCCCCTTTACTCATCACTCATCAGTCCCATCATAGGGTATAATAACCCATGTGGGATGTACCTCAGAAGACACATCCAACAGCTGGGAGGTCCACGAATGTACCTCGCCAAGGGAAATACTGGCCTCCAACATATGGCCTATGCAGCCAGACTGAATAAACTCTTGCTTTACTTAGTGGCATCTCGTTTACCCAGAGATGATCTCCACTGGCCAACACAGCCATGTTGAACTCAGGCTTGATGGATATGCTCCACCTATGGGAATCCATGTCACAGTGAGCCACACACTGTAGTGAGCTGAACCTTGCCACAACAATAACTGGAAGATGTTGGCGGGACAGCTTCCTGTCACAGACACTCCCCATACTTTGGAACAATATCCCTAACTACATTATACAGAGCCCCTCATTAACACTCTGCAGGAGGAACCTTGAAGAGGGGATCATCCTGTCATCGTCTCTGCTCCACAGAGGGGCAGTTAATGAATCAATGGGGTGGCAAAAGCTGACACATTTTGGCTGGGCTTATGAATGGCCTCTGGCAGTTGGCCAAGTACCTACCTATGACTCTATACATACAGTATCTGCATATGCTGATAGCTTAATTTACTGTTCAGGTGGTGACTTACCTTGTACCAATGGCAGTCGTGTGTGCAATAGTTGAGGGCTGCCTATGTTGGATGCACACAGTAGACTGCCTGTACAAGACAATTTACAGGTAGTCTTGTGTGTGTGCCATCCATTTTTACTGTGTGTGCAGGTGGAGAAAAGTGTCAGTTCCTAGGTGCCTACACTGTCAGTGTGTGTGCTATACATTTCCTCTTTGGCAAGGCATGGGCATACTGGGCACGCCTCCGTCTGCCTACTGGGGCTGGCTCAGGGTGTTCGTGGTCTGAGTACTTCTGTGCCTGTGGGGCCCTTGGCAATGGTGGTGGGCTGTGAGGGCCTTCACCATTCTGTCCCTGCTGCAGCTGTTTCCGCAGGACCATATTGTGTGGCATGGCACACACTATGAAGATGTGGGCACATGTGCCTGGAGAGTACTGCAAGGATCCACCAGATATGTCCAAGCAACGGAACTGTGATTTCAGCATCCCAAACACATGCTCTATGATGATTCTGGTTTGTGCGTGTGCCTCATTATGGCATTCCTGCATGGGTGTGTGTGCATTCCTGATGGGATTCATCATCCACGGTTCCAGTGCATAGCCAGCATCTCCCGCCAGGTGGCCATTTGAGATGTCTCCCCTTGCAAATAACCAATACAGCTGTGAGGCATGCCAGATGTGGTAGTAGTGATAGCTTCCAGGGCTGCCAGCAAACACATCCATGATAATGCCCTGGGCATTGCACACAACCTGGCAGTTGATGGAAGGGTATCCCTTGCAGTTTTATGTAGTGCCTACCCTGCTCACCGGGTGGTGACTTGATGTGTATGTGCGTGCAGTCTATTGCACCCAGTACCTCCGGGTATTGTGCCACATGGTGGAAGAGATGCATATTGCTGGCCAACTCCTTCTGCATTCGGGGGAAGTATATCTTGCACATTGGCATGTGGTAACATGGCATCCAGGAAATGGTGTAGTACGCTGGATGCTGATGCCTGTGAGATACCCATGATATCCCCAGTTGGTCTTTGAAAGGTACCTATAGCTAGTATTCTCAGGCTTACACATATCTTCATATCCACTGGGATGGGTTCCCCTTTGTTTGTTCTGACTCTGAGGCATGGCCGGCACAAGTTGGTGTAGGATGTCCCTGTCCACCCTGTAACACTCTACTATCTCTAGATCATGTAGCCCGTGGTAGGTTACCCTGGGTCTGAACACTCTCCTCCTCCTCTGGTGCGTGAGGTGGTCGTGTGCATCATCCTCCACACCATCTTCAGTCTCCAACACATGCTTGTGGATCAAAGCTATGGCAGCCCCTAACATGTACATAACAGAAGCTCTCCATCTGTATACACTACTGGTGCAGAGTGTATGGGAATACAAAAATGTGTGTGAGGTGCTTTCACACTTTATAGTATTGTACTATGGATGCTGCTGATGTCAGTGGGTGTGTATGAGCTATTCCAGCTGCAGCATGTCTTAATTATGGGTTTTGCAATGAGTACTGCAAGTGTGGGGTTTTTACTGTGGAGATCTACTTGCCTGCCTTGATTAGTCTGTTGCCCTTTAATTTACTTTTAGACCTGGGTCCCCTCTCATGATCAGGCATGCATCCACCTGCTGTATTTCTTGTTTTGTACTTTCCCTACCCAGTCATGGCTAAATGTGCCTTGTAGCTGATATACTGCAAATCGGATTTGTTCTGCTTTGACACTTTACAGTTTTCTTTGCAGTACAGCCCCTTCCTGTTCTGCAGGTAGCTTCTTGCAGCCTTGTTAGCTGTTGTCAATGGCCCACTGAAGGCTCCTAGGTGTTAATTAGTCATTTGTACTCCAGTTTCACAGCTGCAGCATTTCCTTATTTCTTTCCTATATCCTTCTTGTTTCAGCTGCAGTGCGTGCCTCACATACCTGTTTACCGGGTTTATTCGCGTTTTCATCTTGTTCACATGCATACTCAGTTACCGTGTGTACTCTCAGCTAAGCATAGCTATGGCCAATTCGACACACCCCTATCCTGCAGCTTTGCCTAGCTAGGGGCAGACTGGTTTAGCAATGCTCCAATGTGCTTACAGCAATGGCAACACACCCCTCTCTTGATGTCATCTTTATCTCAAGGGCACACCTCGGTATTATAACTCTACGCTGTGAGGTGCATCCTTACACCAGCGGGGAATCTGCAATTCACTATTACTCCTCTCATTTGCATGGCATTGTCTACTAATTCCTAGCTACTGTGCATAACACTGTCACTGCCCATTAGTAACCCTTGCACCATAAGTATGGTGTCGCATGCCTGCCATTGACTATTATGGGGAAATTATGATATGTGTTTCATTGTGGTTTTATTCTATATTTTTATATATTCCTTGTGATCCCCTTTGCGCATTGCTGCCCTGCGCTTCCACGTCGCGATAGTGTGACTTTATATATTAAATGTTAATTTTATATTTTGTACATTTTTATGCCAATGGCTATATATTTAGCCATTGGCATATATTAGCAATATAATACATGTGTTTGGTCGGCTGTCATGGCTCCGATTTTGTTTGCAAAAATGTAAACCGTTTTCTATGGTTTACATTTCTGCATGCTTACACTATGCCTGCACCACTTCCTGAATCGCTACAGTCCTTCATTTGCATGCTACACTGCTGCACATGGGGTAATTAGCATACAAGGCTCGGGAGTTGTACGGGCGTAGCATATGCAGGTAGTGCATGTGGAAACAACTCGTACCTAAATCGCTCGGTGGCCATATTTGGTGTTAGAACGCCAATGCTATGCCTGCACCTGGCACGAGCTTCATGAATCCCAGTGCAGGTCAAGGACACCAGATTTTCTAGTGGGTTGTTTTACAATTTGCTCCAACACACTGGCATTAACAAAGTCCAGAGAATGCTGAGCATGTCCATTTTTAGAGCTGCATGTCTGCCAATTAGTGCTTGAGTATTTGAAACCCCATAGCAAAAAGAAATTAGGTTTCCTCAATGGTAATAAGGTGATTTCCATAATATTTGTGGGACATTGATGGGGGCCAATAACTAACAATGAAGTAATAGTTAGATTTGTTAATGGTGGTCTGCATCTCCAGAGACTCCTTGTTAGGGTTATGAGAAGCATGATGTGAGGTGATGGTATTTCTGACAAACAGAGTTACTCCCCTCGGTTTTTAATGAGCATGTAGGAATGACAGGCACTAAGCACTGATTATAGAGGGAGTGCTGTCACTGCACTGAAGTCACTTCTCAGTAACTACACAAATATGAATGTGTTTGAGTTGCAGGAGGGCCTCAGGTTCAGGCATCATTCTATTGATACTCTTAGCCTTTAATAGTGCCACCATAGATTCATACATTCATAGACTGTTACTAGGCTAATGACCCAGGGGGTCTTTCTAAGCCTAGACAAGTTTTCCAAAAATAATAATGATGTCCTGTATCCAAACAGGACATTGAGGATCAGGCATTTATATGCTACCACTGCCCATAAGGGACATGGGTACCAGGCCTGTTATAAATTTCGTATTCCCCATCCACTGGTCTAGATTGTGCTTAAACTGGGTAATAGATTAACTCAGCTTCAATGGTTCCATAGGAGGTGCAGTGTCTAGGACACATCTCTCTCTCCAGCATGTTCTGTTTAAATCACAGACAAAATTCAGGTCCCTAGACCTTGTATTTCTGGAACGCTTTGATTTAAGAATATGTAGGAGATTCATAAGTGTGGGGTTTGCAGATGACTTGTAAGCCAGGCATAGATCACCCCTCAGCAATCTATAGGAGACTGAGTAGAGGAAAAGGGCTTTAAGGCACTCTACATAAGGCATATTTGTTACTCCTTGTATTCTTTTTGTAAGTATGGAACCTTTGAGTTGCTCTAGTTGCTGCATATGCCTGGTTAGGTACATATCAAAGGGAGCATTGTACTGTATGATTGGTCTGATAAGGACAGAGTACAGTGGGATAATGACCTCTTTGGACATAGATAACATGTCCTTACTTCTGAGATGATCGACTTAAAAGGACTTCCTCACCACTATGGCCCTGTGGTAGTCAAAGGTAAGGTTACTGTCTATGTGTGTACTCAGATCACTGACCACTGGGTCAGTGTTTATGGGTGTATTATCAACATGGTAATTATCAGGGATGGTTGTTTTCCTAAAGGCTACAGTTATGCATTTCTTAGCATTGCGTTTAAGACCATGGCTTTGGCACCATCTGTTAGTCAGAGATAGACCTTCTTGAAGAATGCTTATGTCTGCAGGGGAGCTCATAACTCCCAGCTTGCAATCATCTGCAAACCTAGTCAGCCATAAACCTTCAGCATTTGCTTCCATTTCAGATAAATAAATGCCAAAAAGGATCAGGCCCAGTACCGAGCCCTGGAGGACTCCACTAGTGACTGACCTCTTGGTGGAGGTGGTATCACCTGTTTTGACCTCCTAGGTCCTATCAGTGAACAGTTGGCTATCCAACAGGTGATAAAAGGTTTTATACCTAAATTAGTAAGCTTGTCTATAATGCCTGAGTGGGCTATTATATCAAAAGTCTTGACCAGATCGAGGTAAGCTATATGCACAGTCTTACCTTTATCCAGTGCTTTGGTGACCCTCTCAAAAAAGTCCACAAGTTTTAATAGGCATGACCTTCCTTTAACAAAGCCAACTGTTACAGGTCCAGCACTTGTAGGTACTTATGTCCTCATTTATCATGTCCATGGTGATTTTTTCCATGGTATGGGCATGTAGTTATCTGGATCAGTGGTTGGACTTCCTTTGTGCAGGGGAATGACTGTACCCATCTTCCATTCCTTGGGCCCAATGCCTAACTGAAGGCTCCAAGTGATTCAGGTTGACCAGAGAGGTCATGTTTCTTGCTATTTATTAAACTTATCAAGATGTTATTGGGGCCCATTGATGCAGTGATTTTGGCCTTGAAAAGTGCATTAATGATCTGTTCTCTAGTAATGGTTGGGGGGATTACAGGGTATTTCCTTTGGATTATCAGAGGGGATGGAGTGGAGACATTTCATCTGAACCTGTCAACCAAAAGGTTGGAAACAGCCTGTGAGTGATGCCATTTGCAATACCTTCTGCTGCATTGTTGTGCATTTCCACTGAGGTTAATGACATATCTGTAGAAAGCTTTGTGGTTGTCCTTTGCCTGAGAAGCATTTTTTTCTTAAAATTTAGCCTTTGAAGTATTAACTAACCCTCTTAGCTGCATGTTAAGATTGGTCATGGGCTTTTAGCATGTATGGCTTTGTTCCTCCTACACTTGGCCAAGATTCTTTTCTTTTGTTTTATAACTGATTGATATTGGGATTCCACCAGGGTGGTTTGTCTTCTGAGTTCATCTTATTCTTAATACAACTGACACAGCTCACTCTATACAGCTATCAATATGGTTGTTCTGAGATTTTGTAAATAGCTTAGTGTAATCTATGGTGTTTGCTGGGTTTCAGGGTGCTTGGAATTTAGCCCATGTGTTGCTTAGTAGAGAGAGGTTAACCTTGGAATAGTTCCTACAAGTTGTTGATTTCACTGGATCCACAAAATGTAATTTGTATTTCAAGTAATACTGCCTTATGGTCAGATCTGACAAGTGAAGACATTACATTGGGTGAGGAACATTGGCTACCCATGTTCATGATTACAAGGACAAGGATGTTTGTACCTCTAGGGGGAGAATGGACTGACTGTTCCAGGATGCTGGTATTAACAAAGTTTAGGAATTGCTGGGCTTGTGCGTTAGAAGTGGTGAAGATTCCCAGTGTGTAGAGGGGTAGTTGATATCCCCCATGAATATCATATTGGGCTGAATTCTAGTGCATTCAGATAGGTAGTATGGGTTTCCTAGGACATGGAGTAGGATCTATATGTTGCAAGATGTTGAATAAATTGGTGTTTGAGTTTGCTATGTAGGAAAGTCCAGCAGTGGGACTCTACATGAAAAGGTCACTATGGAGGGAAAAGGTTTTATCCAGTATGTGAAAGTCCTGGTATGAGAGGTTTAAGCCATGCCTGGAAGAAAAGGAAATCTTGTATACCATCTTATTCTAGGCCAACACATACTGGAACCTCTTAGAGTGACATTACCTACTTAGCATATTGTCAAAACCAATTGTTTTAGTAACTAGGCATCATTGTAGGTGATGGCAAGTTACTAATTAAGACTAGTGTCTTTTCTGCCTCTAACGCATGTATTGTAGATTCCATCATGTCTCTCTACATGTCCCTCTGGGTGCAGCACCTCAGGTGTTTCACAACATTGCTGTGGGTGTGTTCATCACATAGTTTTAATAGATTTATATTTTTAAAGTACTTGCCCTCAGAGATGTTCATTGTGATGGGTTTAGATGCCATTAAAAAGAAGATTACTGATTTCTGATCAGATTTGTCTAGAGTTAAGGATATCATAGCAGTAGTGAAAGAAGTGCAATGTTCATGAGAACAAGGTCGGGAAGTTAACATTTACTAATTCTTGGAATATATGGGCATCCCCAACTTTTCTGTTTTAGTTGTTCCAGTGAATTGATGAGTAGTTGAAATTTCCCATCAAAGAAGTATTCTATTTATGTGTAGTTTCATAAGCAGATTACAAAATTGTTCATGGTCCTCCGGAACAAGGAAGATGACATCTAGCCACCCATGTCCCTATTAGAAAGAGAGAGCTTTTAAATGCTCAATCATCCATACCCAAGCTATATTGCAATAAAATGAGTGTTATCAAATATATTTAGGAAGCATGCCTAGGCTTAAAAAGACCCATTAAGGTATTTAGGCTAGTAATTACCTATGAACCTGTGAGACTATAAACCTACAAATTAGCCATAGAAAGTAATTGATTTGATAGAAAACCAAAGGCATTTTCATTTATGGAATGTTTGAGTCTTATAGAGGTAAGTTCCAATCACATGGCTTTGAGACTTTTTAAATTAGAGGCTTCCAATTTTAGGGCCAAAAAAAATGCACCTCAGTTAACTCTCCCTCATCATCTAAAGGTGATTTTGTGGCTAGCAGGTCAAACCTAGTTTTTAGAATTACTTATTGATGTTTTTGGTATGCTAGATCCATAGCATCTGATTATTTATGTGTGTGTGTGTGTGTGTGTGTGTGTGTGTGTGTGTGTGTGTGTGTGTGTGTGTGTGTGTGTCTGTGTGTGTGTGTGTGTGTGTGTGTGTGTGCGTTGTGTGTGAGAGCCTTGTTGGTCCATATTGCTTGATCTGTCCTTTCTGTGGTTATGTGATAAGGTGAAGGAATGCAGCTGGTCTTTCCCTTTTGCTGATATCTGAGGACACTCAACTCTTTTCCAATACTTTTGGCAGCTGCTTTAGAGAAAGTGATTTTTTTTCTTATATGTTTATCTTGGATGCAGTAAACCTTTCAAATGTCTAGGTAGAGGAGAAGGTAATGGTGTTGATGCCTCACATTAAGTACAGAAAGAACAGAAAAGGGAACAGATGAAGAAAAACACTTAGATGTGATAAAAGCAATGTGTATCAGAACAGACCAGGATCGATCATGCACTATTCCAAATAATAAACTAAATATATCAACACAGATAGAAAAACTTAGAAGAGATGCAAATAAATATAAAGGAAAAGTAGAAAATAAGCAATCCAGTGATGATCCAAAAAGTTTTATAGGGAAGTGGGAAACAAGACAAAAGGAATAGAAACACCACCAAGAAAGAAGAAATAGGTACATTTTGGAGAAATATCTTTAAAGATCCTGTAGAATATAACACAGATGCTGAATGGATAGAAGAAGTAAAAGAAACAGTAAGAAGTTTAAATGTACAGGATATGAAATGGGATGAAATAACAGCCAAATAAACTGAAAGAGCATTAAGAAATGCTCCCGAATGAAAAGCCCAGGTCCAGATGCAATACCTAATTTCCAGCTAGCCCTGTGTAAGAACTATGTATATGCACACCGAACAGACACCAACCTGGCTAACAAACAGGAAAAATTATACTCCTCCTGAAGAGTGAACCTGTAAGATATCCTAAAATGTATAGACCAATAACCTGCCTTCAATGATATATAGACTATACATCGGAATTGATGATGACAGAGTTTATAGTCATTTAGAAACTCAGTCATGGCAATTGCACAAAAGGATAACAAAAGAAAGTCATATAGAACAAAGGATTATTTGTTGTTAAATAAAATCATAATGGAGAATTATAAAAAGGAGAAGAATCTAAGTATGGCATGGATACACCACAAAAAAGCATTTGACAGCATCCCACATTCATGGATAAAGGAATGCTTTTAAATGTATGAAATATGGATTCCCTTCACAAGCTCAAAGTTTCAAACTTCGAAATGGAAATAGTCGAGACCATAAGATCGAAGTTTTAAAACTTTGAACATTTTGAATGGAGATCGCCATACAAGACAGAACGGGAAATTTACTGTTTTTTTCCCTGTAGTGCAATCTCGGAGTTGGAATATTTATTTAGCAGGGGGTATGTGAGGTGCTGGGAGGCTTGGCCCTGTGTAAAAATGTAAAAGAAAACATTTTTTTTTTGTTTGTTTTTATATTTTTTTTATTACAATTTCAAAGTTTTAAAACTTTGATCTTATGGTCTCGACCAGTTGCAGTTCAAAGTTTTAAAACTTTGAGCTTGTAAAGTAGATCCATAATATACACCCTACATTGATCGATTACATTAGAGTGATCATAAAACAGTGGCAAACCACTTTGCAGCTAAGCCATGTAAAGAACAAATTGTTATCCCAGGGATAAAAATTCAAAAGGGGACATTCCAGGGTCACTCTTTTTCACTGCTGCTCTTTTGTCCTGCCCTTAACCCATTAGGCTGTCTGCTTTAACAGATTATATAACAAATTATATCATGGCTACAATTTGGCTCCCAGAAATCAACAAAGTGTAAAGGCTTTTCATCTTCTTTTTGTGGATGATTTAAAACTGTATAGTTCATCAGATGAGGAACTGAAAGGACAACTACAAGTGGTAAAAACTTTCTCAGATGATATAAGAATGTCATTTGGCCTTGATAAATGTGCAAAAGCAACCTTTAAAGCAGGAAAGTTGCAACACTAAGAAAACATCAGTTTAGGGTAGGAATGTGATGTAAAGGAATTTTAGACTGAAGGACTATATAAATATTTTAGAACTGATGTAGGACTGACAATAAAACATGAACAAATGTGAGTAAAACCTAGTAAGGAATATTTTAGAAGACTAAAATTAATGCTAAAACAACCCTGACCTCTAGAAACAAAGTCCACTCTATAAACCAATTTGCTCTTCCTGTTCTAACTTACAGTTTTGGGGTGACTGACTGGCTCCAAAGGTATTGAATCAGTTGGACAGTGTCAGTCTACATCTGTACGAAAAAGTTGTGCACTATTTCCCATTATCAATGGTGTTTCCCCCTTTGTGGGGTGTGATAACTATTGCTGTGCACCATTCGGTGTGTACACAGCCTGACATGGAACTATGATTGAACATGATAAGTAGGTGGATAGCTGATTGTTCTTACATTTATGTAGGATACACCCTGGGATATTGACAGGTCCATGAAAGCTGTATGTATGGCTTTAGAGGGTGCAGCTTGTACCTGCATAGTCGTTATTACAAGGGCCCTGTTGTGTACATGGATATATTACTAAGTGTACCTGGTGGGGGGGTGGGAGTGAGTTTAGTTCTTCATTACCCTATCTGAATAAAGCAAGGTGCTATTTCTGTAGGTGCAGTACTTCCAATGCCATAGTGCTGTGCAGCACAGCAGGTCTTGTCATTGCCATTACGATTAATGACACAGCTATAGAATGCTCTGTGCTTGGCCTCATAATATGTGGCTGATTAGTTTCACAGTAGCTTTGTGTGGCTTTATATGGTGTATCTGCATCTTACTGATGCTGACCAGGGATCACCTACACTCATGTGTGTTCACTCTTGCAAAAGTTACTACCTTGTGTGGTACAGTTTAAAGCATGGTACCACCAGTTTGCCTTCTTGTTTGTGTTGGGATGAATCCTGGTTTCAATGGCACAGTCACTGCACATATGTGACTGCTTAAGGTTTATTTGTGTAGGATTCAGCATTTGCACATGCATTGTCCATCTGCATGGGTGCCATGACAGTCACCACTCTGCTCTTAGGAAACATAACATTGGCATTGGAGACTAACTATGTGTAGCATACTGTTAGCCCTGTTTGTGTCAGTACTGTGATCCAGGTCAGTGGGGTCGATGGAATCCAACATGTATTGAGCGCAGGTGTTGGTACATGAGGAGTCTTCCAAGTTCATAATGGAATAGTTGAGCATAGCCATTATTATGGTTCTGTCTCCGACCTAATCTTCCCCATTACAGCACATTATGACAGTTGGGAAATCTGCAGCCTGGTGGGTGATCTGTTTCAAGGTGCAATTTGAATTCCACTTTGGCACAAAGGTAGTTGCTCAGCATAATGCATCTGAAGTTATGCAAGTGCAACTTGCATGGGGTCAATACTGGTGGGTGATCTGTGCACTTGGGTGCAATTTGAAATCCACTTTGGCACAAAGGTAGTTGCTCAGCATAATGCATCTGAAGTTATGCAAGTGCAACTAGCGTTGGGGTGTACATATCTTCAGGAATATGGACACACCTGCCGCCCATGTGTTCCAATAACGGATAATGGGCAAGAGGTGAAGTATGTGTTATAACATGGTCATGCAGGCGTGCTCTCCAGAGCATTGAAACATGTCTCAGCCACTGCACAGATATGTTCTCCATGTTAGGGATTGACATATGTGTGTCTGTATAGTGTTTCTGACATGTATCATTGTGTAGCAAGACCTGCGGTTTATTGCTTGGCTGTCCGTGTAACAGCAGTGGACCTTCACTTGAACTGTGCATGATGAAGGCAGTATCCAGATTCCCAGGGGTGACAAGTGCAGGCCCTGTCTGGCAAAGCATCATGGTCTGTCAACCATGTTATCTCAGGCAGACAGATACTGGATACCCTTTGACTTGCACCACTACACTAGATAATTGTGGAATACAATCCTTTTGTCCCTGTACTGCAGTATCATTCTGGCCAATGGCAGAATGCTACCCAAGCCTTGGGACATACCTGCATGGGCTACAAGACCTGACAGTACCTACATGTGTTTCCATACAGTCCAGGCTGCTGCATCACAGGTCCTGCATAACAACATGGAATATGCCAGAGCCATGTGTACAGTTCAAAAGGTGGTCTGAGTGTATGAGTATGTGGCTAATCATGGCAAACAGGCAGCTGACAGTATGTTGGTGTGTAACATAGTGCTAGAGTTTGCATTCACAAGTGAGTACTGATGGGCATGTTTCCAGTCATGTGCTCTGAGGTGTGTCACAATTATGCAAATTATATCATACAGTTTGTGTATTTCGGTGTTTGTCTCTTCCTGCTTGTCAAGGGGTCACTTGTTTGTGAATACTTAGAAGCATCTGTGAATGTGTGTGATTTCTGGTAGTATGTTGGTGTCCTTACTGTGTTCTGGTAAGGGTATGTGTTGGTTGTGTTGATGAGCTGCATGTGTTAGCCTACACCTCATGACTGTCCAGTCCAATCATGGTTGTAGACTGGGCTGCCTTCCAGCTTATCCCTGTAGCTGCATCCCAAACAATGTGTGGGGCATGGTGTTAGGTGGGTTTGGCGGTGTACATGGCATAGAGATTACATTTCCCCAGGATGGCCACATACACAAAGCTGACATTAGTAAACACCAGTAGATGACTAGTGGACATGCCTGTATAAGCATTCAGTACTACAAGTACCAAGTACTGCATTTAGTTTACGTATTGCTTATGAAGATATTTTAGACAGTGATGCTCAAATGTAAATAATTGTGTCATGGATGTGACAACACAGGCTATTATGGAAACATTATAGCTACCTTTAGCAGCAATCTTCCTCTGAGGAGTGCATCACATCCTGTTAGTTGATTACAGATGACGCAAGTGTCTACAGGTCTGTTTCCTTCTCTGGGTATATACTCACATATCCATCAGGACCATGTGCTTTGTTGGGCACAGACACCCACTCTCCAAACAGAGTCATGTATCAATAGACTCTGATGCCACTATCAACATGATCAGGATATAATCAGATAGTGTGAGCCATCACCTATGAAGCAGTTATTACACATGGGCAGCTGTCTCCTACATCTTACACTCCTACTGCAGATGTTACACTGGAGTTAAAGATGATATGTAACCTGTTTCATTACCAGTGCTGTGCACTACCTTATATACAGTATGTGTAAGCGGCTGTTAGGTTGGTAATGAGAGGTTGGGCTACACAAACCTGGTAGTTCAACCAGTGTGTCTCTACTCTCAATATCCACTCTATGTAGGTGTGCACATAGCCATTTGGCCCAGCCCTGTAACAAGGGTCACTACACATTTGCATAACATGTGCACATGCACAGCTGTTGTTGCTTGCAAACAATACTAGAGAGGTGGCTATTACATGTGTTATGTGCATGGATAGTTACCTGGCTCTTCCAAATATCTTTGCTATCATGCTGCTAAACTGTCAGATGAATACAAATGATATGTATCCTGTTATTGAGTATTGTAATTGCCAATAGACATAGCTACTGTTTGTATAACATAACAGAACTGCTATGTAGAATAGAATACAGATCATCCTAAAATACTGTACATTACACAGTTATTGGCACAATATCCCACAATGCAAACCATATTTGTACGGTAAGCCCACCTTTAACATGTTCATCTTACTTATACGCCCAGACATATGTCGACAGTTACAATATATTGACATATACTATCCCTTGTTATAGCACATACTTGTTGGACCAATCCTGACACTGACAGTGGCTGGAAGCGAATTGGTGGGTTCCAAGCCCATATCATCCCCATATCATCCCTTGTGCTGTATGCGGAGTTTGCTGTGTGACCTACAGCAGTACACACATAGAATACTACGAGCATCACTACTGCTCAACAATAACAAGATAGCTATTCCACTATATGCATTGATTACACTGTAATTCTTACAGTACAGGTACTACATACACAGACATACTACATGTTATACATACCTTCTTAGTAATCGGAGGTGTTATTGACTACTATAATACTCATTTTCGGTTCATCTTTCAGTGTTTTGTACTGTCCTACAGTTAGATACAGATGGTTTGAATGTGTGACAAGGCAACCTTTTATAGTTACAGATCAGTAACATGTGCTATCCCGATAACCAATTGATGTTCCTAAATAGCTAATTACATGCACATCAGCTGTGCTGCTACTGCCTTAGCCAATACCATGGCTCCAGTGGAGTATAACTGAGTACTCCACTTGGACGTTGTCCCTTGGCCTTACTTGTGAGGAAGACAATGTGGAAGTTTTGTTTGGAATCTATTGCAACAGCTGTATGAAGACGAACAGTAATATATTGTGTGCAATGCCTAGAGGATTTGGTCTAAATGTGAGTATTGCTTTTATATTTCTGAACATTGCTACTTGTGCAGGGTTTGTCTGTACCTAATACTTCTGCATATGTTTCAGTCTGGCCAGGTTGTTTGACCAGCTCAAGGCTGCATAGCTATGCATATAATGTTAGGGGGTTTACAGTGTGCTTACCAGACATATTTAGTTTGGTGTTACTGTGCATCATACTGTGCTGATAATCAGTACTCGGTAATACTTTGCGGTGTACAAACCTTTCAACCCTCTGAAACGGGATTAGTTCATACAAACCCTGTTACATCAGCAGCTGTTCAATTGTATAACGGCAACTATTTAACATAGGGCCATGTTAGTGTGTCTGTGTCCAGGTATGTTAAGGTTTCAGCAGATGTTGTACAGTAGTTGAATAGGTGGTTATGGTATGACAGTATGTATTGATGTAATTATTTTGGTTGTGGGGTAGATGTTGGTTTGTGTACATAGCACATGCAGGTGTGTAGGAACCCCTTTTATACAATGTCTATATGTGTGTGGGTGTTCTTTCCCTATGTGAACACCTATCCCTTAGTGGACTAATACTATGGTAATTGCAGGCTGATTCATTAAGGCACTATTAAATGCTTCCTGTATAGCATGCAGGAACTGTTAGTCCTTGAATCCTTTTGGCAATACATCGGAATGTAATAAAGTTTTGCAAAATGAAAGCTGTCTGTGTATTTCTGTCATGGATATTTGCAGTCATTGCAGTTGTGTTGGTGACTATATCCATAAAACATATTTGTAATAGTGTATTGGTATATACTCTTCATATTGTTAAGTTCATATTGTTTGGGGGGGGTGTGTGATTGCTATGGTCCATGTTATATTCAGATATGAACACTTCGGATGCTGTCTACAGACATGTATGTATGTGTATATATATATATATATATATATATATATATATATATATATATGTATATATATTTATATATATGTGTGCATATAGATATATATATATTATTGCATACGTTTATCTGCACCTCCATAGATGTGTAGATGTTTTTAACCTATCTATATATCTACATATATATGTAGACCTGTATATATCGACATGTCTCTATGTATTTCTCTCTCTCTCTCTGTGTATGTATATATATATATATATATATATATGAGCATACACCTTTAATTGGGTACATGGTGGGTTGTCCTATTTCAACACATTCCTCCCTTTTGTGTTTTAACATGTCTGCATACACAACTGGGATAGGTACATCCCAGGTAGCTTAGTGTTAGGTTACTCTGAGGATGGAGTACATGGTTGCGGGTTCTACTCCTGGTAGGTGTTATTATTTTACCTCTCAGAGTAGGCACTGGTAGGGAAAGTGTGTATAATGCACATTTACTTGGTTGTAAGCAGGTTTGCCCGTGGTCTGCACAATGTTAAGTAAAGGTTAAATCTGTGAAGCGCTTCTCCGTTTATCATGTTTCAGCGCCACTTACCGTCGCGCAAACCCGTGGAAACCCGCTTACAACTGCTTAAGAGTGCTTTAATCCACCTGCATCCAACAGCCCTTATTCTGGCCATCAAAATAACCTAACAGCCCTTAAACCCGGGACCATGAACACCACAGTCACTGACTTTACCACTAAGGCATCTGAGATATGTACAAATGTTATGCTGTTTAGAATATACATTATACTACAGACATTCCTCACTACTGAAAACAAATGTGACAGTCAGTTGGTGTACATATGTCTGATACATGTTAATGTTCATATGTTTGTGAAATTAGGTGTTGGAATGTTGCAATGTGCCATGACAGGGAGTATTATGAATGAGAAAGGTTCTTGCTTTGTGTCCTTTTTATGTTGTCCCCATACTCCATGTATACCCCTCCAGTTCACTTATTGGACATCCAACCCAGGTCCTCCTTGATGCATGATTGCATTACCCATCATTCCTCCCCCACCCAATCTTCACATACACAACAACCACCCCTTCTATGGTGAATTAGGTTAATATTAATTATTATAATACCAGAGCTTCATGTGTCTTGTGTACACTCCAATTCCCTTGGAGTGATTCTGTGTCACGAAGTGTGTTCTTAGATGTTTATATATATGGCTATTGATGTAACTGTATAATATATATATATATATATATATATATATATATATATATATATATATATATATATATATAAATATATATTTGTGTGTGTGTGTGTGTGTGTGTGTGCAGACATCACTGACATGCATATATATATATATATATATATATATATATATATATATATATATATATATATCCTCAGCCTCTCCACAGGCTACATGCCCATACAATGGCATGTGGCAATGGTTATTCCACTCCATCAAGGTGGAATCACAATTGACCATGGTAACTACCACCCCATAAGCCTGACTAGCCTGGTCTGCAATGGTATGGTTTGCATCCTCATGGCACTCATTAACAAAGACATTGGTAACCTCCGAACACGTGACCCAACCCAGGTCAGCTTGGTTGAGTGCAGTGCCTACTGAACCTGTTTCATGTCTTACATACAGTCACCAAGACGTTAGATGACAGGGGAGGTGGTTCACACATACTACCTGGACCTCACCAAGGCTTTTGACACCATGCCCCACTCAGGTATTATTGATAAACACACCAGCCTGTACATACACCCATACATCACAGGTTGGGTTGCTAACAGGCTTACACACAGAACCCACATGGTATGACTAGCGGTCTCCAAGTCCAACTCTTGACCAGTCATGACTGGTGTCCCACAGGACTCAGTCCTGGGAGCCCTACTGTTTGGCATATACATCTCAGAGGTACAGGCAAACACAGGTGGACTATGGCAGACCATGTTTGACAATGACTGCGAACTGGAAGCCATGATTGATAGTCCAGCTGACACAGACATCTCTCAAGGGGCCTCACAGAGAACGTCACATGGTGCCAACATCATGGTCTCCAACCAAGTTCCACTAACTGCATGGTCATTCCATTGTGGAATTGACACCCACATATTAACACATAAGTGGCAGCCACTTTAATACGGATGAGGTGATGGGGTATCTGGGGACTAAGGTAGATTAGTGCTCTCCCCTTTGACAATCATATCTCTACAGTAGTTAGGACATCCTTCCATGTAGGCCATCTGATTACTAAAGGATTCCCATCTAGCCATACTGGGGTTATAGTGCCCCTTTATTCATCACTCATCAGTCCCATCATAGGGTATAATAACCCATGTGGGATGTACCTCAGAAGACACATCCAACAGCTGGGAGATCCACGAATGTACCTCGCCAAGGGGAATACTGGCTTCCAACATATGGCCTATGCAGCCAGACTGAATAAACTCTTGCTTTACTCAGTGGCATCTCGTTTACCCAGAGATGATCTCCACTTGCCAACACAGACATGTTGAACTCAGTTTTGATGGATATGCTCCACCTATGGGAATCCATGTCACAGTGAGCCACACACTGTAGTGAGCTGAACCTTGCCACAACAATAACTGGAAGATGCTGGAGGGACAGCTTCCTGTCACAGACTCTCCCCATACTTTGGAACAATATCTCTAACTACATTATATAGAGCCCCTCATTAACACTCTGCAGGAGAAACCTTGAAGAGGGGATCATCCCGTCATCAGCTCTGCTCCACAGAGGGACAGTTAATGAATCAATGGGGTGGCAAAAGCTGACACATTTTGGCTGGGCTTATGAATGGCCTCTGGCAGTTGGCCAAGTACCTACCTATGAATCTATACATACAGTATCTGCATATGCTGATAGCTTAATTTACTGTTCAGTTGTTGACTTACCTTGTACCAATGGCAGTTGTGTGTGCAATAGTTGAGGGCTGCCTATGTTGGATGCACACAGTAGACTGCCTATACAAGACAATTTACAGGTAGTCTTGTGTGTGCCATCCATTTTTACTGTGTGTGCAGGTGGAGAAAAGTGTCAGTTCCTAGGTGCCTACACTGTCAGTGTGTGTGCTATACATTTCCTCTTTGGCAAGGCATGGGCATACTGGGCACGCCTCCGTGTGCCTACTGGGGCTGGCTCAGGGTGTTCGTGGTCTGAGTACTTCTGTGCCTGTGGGGCCCTTGGCAATGGTGGTGGGCTGTGAGGACCTTCACCATTCTGTCCCTGCTGCAGCTGTTTCCGCAGGACCATATTGTGTGGCATGGCACACACTATGAAGATGTGGGCACATGTGCCTGGAGAGTACTGCAAGGCTCCACCAGATATGTCCAAGCAACGGAACTGTGATTTCAGCATCCCAAACACATGCTCTATGATGATTCTGGTTTGTGCGTGTACCTCATTATGGCATTCCTGCATGGGTGTGTGTGCATTTCTGATGGGATTCATCATCCACAGTTCCAGTGCATAGCCAACATCCCCCACCAGGTGGCCATTTGGGATGTCTCCCCTTGCAAATAACCAATACAGCTGTGAGGCATGCCAGATGTGGTAGTAGTGATAGCTTCCAGGGCTGCCAGCACACACATCCATGATAATGCCCTGGGCATTGCACACAACCTGGCAGTTGATGGAAGGGTATCCCTTGCAGTTTTATGTAGTGCCTACCCTGCTCACCGGGTGGTGACTTGATGTGTATGTGCGTGCAGTCTCTTGCACCCGGTACCTCTGGGTATTCTGCCACATGGTGGAAGAGATGCATATTGCTGGCCAACTCCTTCTGCATTTGGGGGAAGTATATCTTGCACATTGGCATGTGGTAACATGGCATCCAGGAAATGGTGTAGTACGCTGAATGCTGATGCCTGTGAGATACCCATGATATCCCCAGTTGGTCTTTGAAAGGTACCTATAGCTAGTATTCTCAGGCTTACACATATCTTCATATCCACTGGGATGGGTTCCCCTTTGTTTGTTCTGACTCTGAGGCATGGCCGGCACAAGTTGCTGTAGGATGTCCCTGTCCACCCTGTAACACTCTACTATCTCTAGATCATGTAGCTCCTGGTAGGTTACCCTGGGTCTGAACACTCTCCTCCTCCTCTGGTGCGTGAGGTAGTCGTGTGCATCATTCTCCACACCATCTTCAGTCTCCAACACATGCTTGTGGATCAAAGCTATGGCAGCCCCTAACATGTACATAACAGAAGCTCCCCATCTGTATATACTACTGGTGCAGAGTGTATGGGAATACAAAAATGTGTGTGAGGTGCTTTCACACTTTATAGTATTGTACTATGGATGCTGCTGATGTCAGTGGGTGTGTATGAGCTATTCCAGCTGCAGCATGTCTTAATTATGGGTTTTGCAATGAGTACTGCAAGTGTGGGGCCTTTACTGTGGATATCTACTTGCCTGCCTTGATTAGTCTGTTGCCCTTTAATTTACTTTTAGACCTGGGTCCCCTCTCATGATCAGGCATGCATCCACCTGCTGTATTTCTTGTTTTGTACTTTCCCTACCCAGTCATGGCTAAATGTGCCTTGTAGCTGATATACTGCAAATCGGATTTGTTCTGCTTTGACACTTTACAGTTTTCTTTGCAGTACAGCCCCTCCCCTTTCCTGTTCTGCAGGTAGCTTCTTGCAGCCTTGTTAGCTGTTGTCAATGGCCCACTGTAGGCTCCTAGGTGTTAATTAGTCATTTGTACTCCAGTTTCACTGCTGCAGCATTTCCTTATTTCTTTCCTATATCCTTCTTGTTTCAGCTGCAGTGTGTGCCTCACATACCTGTTTACCGGGTTTATTCACGTTTTCATCTCCGTTCACATGCATACTCAGTTACCTTGTGTACTCTCAGCTAAGCATAGCTATGGCCAATTCGACACACCCCTATCCTGCAGCTTTGCCTAGCTAGAGGCAGACTGGTTTAGCAATGCTCCAATGTACTTACAGCAATGGCAACACACCCCTCTCTTGATGTCATCTTTATCTCAAGGGCACACCTCGGTATTATAATGCTACGCTGTGAGGTGCATCCTTACACCAGCGGGGAATCTGCGATTCACTATTACTCCTCTCATTTGCATGGCATTGCCTACTAATTCCTAGCTACTGTGCATAACACTGTCACTGCCCATTAGTAACCCTTGCACCATAAGTATGGTGTAGCATGCCTGCCACTGACTATTATGGGGAAATGATGATATGTGTTTCATTGTGGTTTTATTCTATATTTTTATATATTCCTTGTGATCCCCTTTGCGCATCGCTGCCCTGCGCTTCCACGTCACGATAGTGTGACTATATATATTAAATGTTAATTTTATATTTTGTACATTTTTATGCCAATGGCTATATATTTAGCCATTGGCATATATTAACAATATAATACATGTGTTTGGTCGGCTGTCATGGCTCCGATTTTGTTTGCAAAAATGTAAACCATTTTCTACGGTTTACATTTCTGCATGCTTACACTATGCCTGCACCACTTCCTGAATCGCTACATTCCTTCATTTGCATGCTACACTGCTGCACATGGGGTAATTAGCATACAAGGCTCGGGAGTTGTACGGGCGTAGCATATGCAGGTAGTGCATGTGGAAGCAACTTGTACCTAAATCGCTCGGTGGCCATATTTGGTGTTAGAACGCCGATGCTATGCCTGCATCTGGCACGAGCTTCATGAATCCCAGTGCAGGTCAAGGACACCAGATTTTCTAGTGGGTTGTTTTACAATTTGCTCCAACACACTGGCATTAACAAAGTCCAGGGAATGCTGAGCATGTCCATTTTTAGAGCTGCAAGTCTGCCAATTAGTGCTTGAGTATTTGAAACCCCATAGCAAAAAGAAATTAGGTTTCCTCAATGGTATTAAGGTGATTTCCATAATATTTGTGGGACATTGATGGGGGGCAATAACTAACAATGAAGTAATAGTTAGATTTGTTAATGGTGGTCTGCATCTCCAGAGACTTCTTGTTAGGGTTATGAGAAGCATGATGTGAGGTGATGGTATTTCTGACAAACAGAGTTACTCCCCTCAGTATTTAATGAGCATGTAGGAATGACAGGCACTAAACACTGATATAGAGGGAGTGCCGTCACTGCACTGAAGTCACTTCTCAGTAACTACACAAATATGAATGTGTTTGAGTTGCAGGAGGGCCTCAGGTTCAGGCATCATTCTATTGATACTCTTAGCCTTTAATAGTGCCACCATAGATTCATACATTCATAGACTGTTACTAGGCTAATGACCCAGGGGGCCTTTCTAAGCCTAGACAAGTTTTCCAAAAATAATAATGATGTCCTGTATCCAAACAGGACATTGAGGATCAGGCATTTATACGCTACCACTGCCCATAAGGGACATGGGTACCAGGCCTGTTATAAATTTCGTATTCTCCATCCACTTGTCTAGATTGTGCTTAAACTGGGTAATAGATTAACTCAGCTTCAATGGTTCCATAGGAGGTGCAGTGTCTAGGACACATCTCTCTCTCCAGCATGTTCTGTTTAAATCACAGACAAAATTCAGGTCCCTAGACCTTGTATTTCTGGAACTCTTTGATTTAAGAATATGTAGGAGATTCATAAGTGTGGGGTTTGCAGATGACTTGTAAGCCAGGCATAGATCACCCCTCAGCAATCTATAGGAGGCTGAGTAGAGGAAAAGGGCTTTAAGCCACTCTACATAAGGCATATTTGTTACTCCTTGTATTCTTTTTGTAAGTATGGAACCTTTGAGTTGCTCTAGTTGCTGCATATGCCTGGTTAGGTACATATCAAAGGGAGCATTGTACTGTATGATTGGTCTGATAAGGACAGAGTACAGTGGGATAATGACCTCTTTGGACATAGATAACATGTCCTTACTTCTGAGATGATCAACTTAAAAGGACTTCCTCACCACTATGGCCCTGTGGTAGTCAAAGGTAAGGTTACTGTCTATGTGTGTACTCAGATCCCTGACCACTGGGTCAGTGTTTATGGGTGTATTATCAACATGGTAATTATCAGGGATGGTTGTTTTCCTAAAGGCTACAGTTATGCATTTCTTAGCATTGCGTTTAAGACCATGGCTTTGGCACCATCTGTTAGTCAGAGATAGACCTTCTTGAAGAATGCTTATGTCTGCAGGGCAGCTCATAACTCCCAGCTTGCAATCATCTGCAAACCTAGTCAGCCATAAACCTTCAGCATTTGCTTCCATTTCAGATAAATAAATGCCAAAAGGATCAGGCCTAGTACCAAGCCCTGGAGAATGCTGGTAGTGACTGACCTCTTGGTGGAGGTGGCATCACCTATTTGGACCTCCTGGGTCCTATCAGTGAACAGTTGGCTATCCAACAGGTGATAAAAGGTTTTATACCTAAATTAGTAAGCTTGTCTATAATGCCTGAGTGGGCTATTATATCAAAAGTCTTGACCAGATCGAGGTAAGCTATATGCACAGTCTTACCTTTATCCAGTGCTTTGGTGACCCTCTCAAAAAAGTCCACAAGTTTTAATAGGCATGACCTTCCTTTAACAAAGCCAACTGTTACAGGTCCAGCACTTGTAGGTACTTATGTCCTCATTTATCATGTCCATGGTGATTTTTTCCATGGTATGGGCATGTAGTTATCTGGATCAGTGGTTGGACTTCCTTTGTGCAGGGAATGACTGTACCCATCTTCCATTCCTTGGGCCCAATGCCTAACTGAAGGCTCCAAGTGATTCAGGTTGACCAGAGAGGTCATGTTTCTTGCTATTTATTAAACTTATCAAGATGTTATTGGGGCCCATTGATGCAGTGATTTTGGCCTTGAAAAGTGCATTAATGATCTGTTCTCTAGTAATGGTTGGGGGGATTACAGGGTATTTCCTTTGGATTATCAGAGGGGATGGAGTGGAGACATTTCATCTGAACCTGTCAACCAAAAGGTTGGAAACAGCCTGTGAGTGATGCCATTTGCAATACCTTCTGCTGCATTGTTGTGCATTTCCTCTGAGGTTAATGACATATCTGTAGAAAGCTTTGTGGTTGTCCTTTGCCTGAGAAGCATTTTTTTCTTAAAATTTAGCCTTTGAAGTATTAACTAACCCTCTTAGCTGCATGTTAAGATTGGTCATGGGCTTTTAGTATGTATGGCTTTGTTCCTCCTACACTTGGCCAAGATTCTTTTCTTTTGTTTTATAACTGATTGATATTGGGATTCCACCAGGGTGGTTTGTCTTCTGAGTTCATCTTATTCTTAATACAACTGACACAGCTCACTCTATACAGCTATCAATATGGTTGTTCTGAGATTTTGTAAATAGCTTAGTGTAATCTATGGTGTTTGCTGGGTTTGAGGGTGCTTGGAATTTAGCCCATGTGTTGCTTAGTAGAGAGAGGTTAACCTTGGAATAGTTCCTACAAGTTGTTGATTTCACTGGATCCACAAAATGTAATTTGTATTTCAAGTAATACTGCCTTATGGTCAGATCTGACAAGTGAAGACATTACATTGGGTGAGGAACATTGGCTACCCATGTTCATGATTACAAGGACAAGGATGTTTGTATCTCTAGGGGGAGAATGGACTGACTGTTCCAGGATGCTGGTATTAACAAAGTTTAGGAATTGCTGGGCTTGTGCGTTAGAAGTGGTGAAGATTCCCAGTGTGTAGAGGGGTAGTTGAGATCCCCCATGAATATCATATTGGGCTGAATTCTAGTGCATTCAGATAGGTAGTATGGGTTTCCTAGGACATGGAGTAGGATCTATATGTTGCAAGATGTTGAATAAATTGGTGTTTGAGTTTGCTATGTAGGAAAGTCCAGCAGTGGGACTCTACATGAAAAGGTCACTATGGAGGGAAAAGGTTTTATCCAGTATGTGAAAGTCCTGGTATGAGAGGTTTAAGCCATGCCTGGAAGAAAAGGAAATCTTGTATACCATCTTATTCTAGGCCAACACATACTGGAACCTCTTAGAGTGACATCACCTACTTAGCATATTGTCAAAACCAATTGTTTTAGTAACTAGGCATCATTGTAGGTGATGGCAAGTTACTAATTAAGACTAGTGTCTTTTCTGCCTCTAACACATGTATTGTAGATTCCATCATGTCTCTCTACATGTCCCTCTGGGTGCAGCACCTCAGGTGTTTCACAACATTGCTGTGGGTGTGTTCATCACATAGTTTTAATAGATTTATATTTTTAAAGTACTTGCCCTCAGAGATGTTCATTGTGATGGGTTTAGATGCCATTAAAAAGAAGATTACTGATTTCTGATCAGATTTGTCTAGAGTTAAGGATATCATAGCAGTAGTGAAAGAAGTGCAATGTTCATGAGAACAAGGTCGGGAAGTTAACATTTACTAATTCTTGAAATATATGGACATCCCCAACTTTTCTGTTTTAGTTGCTCTAGTGAATTGATGAGTAGTTGAAATTTCCCATCAAAGAAGTATTCTATTTATGTGTAGTTTCATAAGCAGATTACAAAATTGTTCATGGTCCTCCGGAACAAGGAAGATGACATCTAGCCACCCATGTCCCTGTTAGAAAGAGAGAGCTTTTAAATGCTCAATCATCCATACCCAAGCTATATTGCAATAAAATGAGTGTTATCAAATATATTTAGGAAGCATGCCTAGGCTTAAAAAGACCCATTAAGGTATTTAGGCTAGTAATTACCTATGAACCTGTGAGACTATAAACCTACAAATTAGCCATAGAAAGTAATTGATTTGATAGAAAACCAAAGGCATTTTCATTTATGGAATGTTTGAGTCTTATAGAGGTAAGTTCCAATCACATGGCTTTGAGACTTTTTAAATTAGAGGCTTCCAATTTTAGGGCCAAAAAAAATGCACCTCAGTTAACTCTCCCTCATCATCTAAAGGTGATTTTGTGGCTAGCAGGTCAAACCTAGTTTTTAGAATTACTTATTGATGTTTTGGTATGCTAGATCCATAGCATCTGATTATTTATGTGTGTGTGTGTGTGTGTGTGTGTGTGTGTGTGTGTGTGTGTGTGTGTGTGTGTGTGTGTGTGTGTGTGTGTGTGTGTGTGTGTGTGTGTGTGCGTTGTGTGTGAGAGCCTTGTTGGTCCATATTGCTTGATCTGTCCTTTCTGTGGTTATGTGATAAGGTGAGGGAATGCAGCTGGTCTTTCCCTTTTGCTGATATCTGAGGACACTCAACTCTTTTCCAATACTTTTGGCAGCTGCTTTAGAGAAAGTGATTTTTTTTCTTATATGTTTATCTTGGATGCAGTAAACCTTTCAAATGTCTAGGTAGAGGAGAAGGTAATGGTGTTGATGCCTCACATTAAGTACAGAAAGAACAGAAAAGGGAACAGATGAAGAAAAACACTTAGATGTGATAAAAGCAATGTGTATCAGAACAGACCAGGATCGATCATGCACTATTCCAAATAATAAACTAAATATATCAACACAGATAGAAAAACTTAGAAGAGATGCAAATAAATATAAAGGAAAAGTAGAAAATAAGCAATCCAGTGATGATCCAAAAAGTTTTATAGGGAAGTGGGAAACAAGACAAAAGGAATAGAAACACCACCAAGAAAGAAGAAATAGGTACATTTTGGAGAAATATCTTTAAAGATCCTGTAGAATATAACACAGATGCTGAATGGATAGAAGAAGTAAAAGAAACAGTAAGAAGTTTAAATGTACAGGATATGAAATGGGATGAAATAACAGCCAAATAAACTGAAAGAGCATTAAGAAATGCTCCCGAATGAAAAGCCCAGGTCCAGATGCAATACCTAATTTCCAGCTAGCCCTGTGTAAGAACTATGTATATGCACACCGAACAGACACCAACCTGGCTAACAAACAGGAAAAATGATACTCCTCCTGAAGAGTGAACCTGTAAGATATCCTAAAATGTATAGACCAATAACCTGCCTTCAATGATATATAGACTATACACGGGAATTGATGATGACAGAGTTTATAGTCATTTAGAAACTCTGTCATGGCAATTGCACAAAAGGATAACAAAAGAAAGTCATATAGAACAAAGGATTATTTGTTGTTAAATAAAATCATAATGGAGAATTATAAAAAGGAGAAGAATCTAAGTATGGCATGGATACACCACAAAAAAGCATTTGACAGCATCCCACATTCATGGATAAAGGAATGCTTTTAAATGTATGAAATATGGATTCCCTTCACAAGCTCAAAGTTTCAAACTTCGAACTGGAAATAGTCGAGACCATAAGATCGAAGTTTTAAAACTTTGAACATTTTGAATGGAGATCGCCATACAAGACAGAACGGGAAATTTACTGTTTTTTTCCCTGTAGTGCAATCTCGGAGTTGGAATATTTATTTAGCAGGGGGTATGTGAGGTGCTGGGAGGCTTGGCCCTGTGTAAAAATGTAAAAGAAAACATTTTTTTTGTTTGTTTTTATATTTTTTTTATTACAATTTCAAAGTTTTAAAACTTTGATCTTATGGTCTCGACCAGTTGCAGTTCAAAGTTTTAAAACTTTGAGCTTGTAAAGTAGATCCATAATATACACCCTACATTGATCGATTACATTAGAGTGATCATAAAACAGTGGCAAACCACTTTGCAGCTAAGCCATGTAAAGAACAAATTGTTATCCCAGGGATAAAAATTCAAAAGGGGACATTCCAGGGTCACTCTTTTTCACTGCTGCTCTTTTGTCCTGCCCTTAACCCATTAGGCTGTCTGCTTTAACAGATTATATAGCAAATTATATCATGGCTACAATTTGGCTCTCAGAAATCAACAAAGTGTAAAGGCTTTTCATCTTCTTTTTGTGGATGATTTAAAACTGTATAGTTCATCAGATGAGGAACTGAAAGGACAACTACAAGTGGTAAAAACTTTCTCAGATGATATAAGAATGTCATTTGGCCTTGATAAATGTGCAAAAGCAACCTTTAAAGCAGGAAAGTTGCAACACTAAGAAAACATCAGTTTAGGGTAGGAATGTGATGTAAAGGAATTTTAGACTGAAGGACTATATAAATATTTTAGAACTGATGTAGGACTGACAATAAAACATGAACAAATGTGAGTAAAACCTAGTAAGGAATATTTTAGAAGACTAAAATTAATGCTAAAAACAACCCTGACCTCTAGAAACAAAGTCCACTCTATAAACCAATTTGCTCTTCCTGTTCTAACTTACAGTTTTGGGGTGACTGACTGGCTCCAAAAGGTATTGAATCAGTTGGACAGGAAAACAACAAAAATGTTTCACACTTGTCGAATGATTTATAAAAATCAGTGTATACAAAAATTATATATTTCCAGTTCTGAAAGAGGTATGGGCCTTCTCGAAATTGATTGCATGTGTAGATCTGTAATCGCAGGACTGCATACATATCTATCAACCCCACAAGATCCAAACATAGTGAAAGTTTTAAAACACAAGTAGAACACGTCTAAGATGACCTTCCTGTTTAGTTTAGCAGAAGCGTATCAGTGTCAAGAGCGAATGGAAATCAAACCAGAACTAGACAAAAAACAGGCAGCAACTGAATGTGCCAAAAGGCAAAAGACAGAATATAAGATGAAGAATCAGATGAGAAGGCAAGAAATGTGGAAAAGGCATAAATATAGTTTCAAGTACAGAAAACTCCTGCAACAACCTCATATGGATCAGGATCTGATATGGGAATGTTTAAGGAAAGTTGAATTTAAACCATAAGATGAAAAGTTAATTTTGGTGGCCCAAGATAAAGGACTCTATGGTTTACAAAGTCCATTGAACATGTCATAGAAACAGACAAATGCAGGTTTTGTAAAACAGAATTGGAAACAATTTGTCTTGTTGCCGAGTGTGATACACTAATGGCAGAGGGCCTGTATACTGAAAGGTATAAGAATGTGACAAGACCGTTGCATTGGAAATTGTGCAAACATTATAATATTGAAATATCTGAGAGGTACTGGAAACATGAAACACAAAGTATTATAGAAAATGATGAAGTTTGTCTCACATGGGATCACCCAGTACTAACAGTTCAAAAAATAAATACGAGAAAACCAAATATAGTAGTCCATGAAAAGAAGACAAAAGTAGCATCAATCACTGAAATTGCTAAACCCAGTGATTATAGTGTCTTACATGCAGAGAGATGCAAAGTCATAAAATACCAGGATTTGCAGGTAGAAATGAGGGCAGTGTGGATGAAAGATACCCAGAGAGTAGGAGCAGCAACAGGTCTTATAAAAAAGAATTTACAGCCATATTTAGATATGTTATCAGTACATGCAACTCCATGTGAACTGCAGAAAGAGTCAATTCTGGGCACACTGCAGGTGCTGTGAAGAGCACTTTTGGCTAACATCAAAGATTGAAACAATACTAATTTCATGAACTTTAATCATACTTTGACTTAGGAATAGGGTCCATTCCCATCATGATATTAGTAACCCAAAAGACTTGGGAAATTAGAGACATAAACACATACTTAATAGATTTTCTTATCCACTTCAGGTGTGTATGTTATTCACAAGAATTTCCTATGTTGTGCTTCACGACTTGGAACGTTATGTCATTTATTTCAAGTGTATTTGTGATTATAGCAATAACCCATGCCTGGGTGTGGGTAATGCTAAATTTACCCACGGTTGGCGTGGTTTGGTCCCGAGGGCGAAGCCCGAGGGACCAAACAAAGCCAACCGTGGGTAATAGCATTACCCACACCCAGAAGTGGGTTATTGCTATTATACCATGACATTATTTAAGAAAAGAAACTATTACTTTTCTTAAATAATGGCATAGTATAATGCCTGTTTACTGCCCTTCCGCAGATGTCTGGCATCCGCGGCAGTTCTGATGTACTGCGCGCCTGCGCAGTACATCAGAGCTGTGGGCAAAAGCAATGGAGAAATCAAGATCTCCGTTGCTTTTTTTTTAGTGTTTCGCTATGTTAAATGAGTTTAACATAGCGAGACAGTTTTAAAATAAGCAATGGACATCTCCGTTGCTTATTTTAAAACTGTCTCGCTATGTTAAACTCATTTAACATAGCGAGACACTAAAAAAAAGCAACGGAGATCTTGCTTTCTCCGTTGCTTTTTTTTAAAACACTGTCTCGCTATGTTAAATGGGTTTAACATAGCGAGACAGCTTTAAAATAAGCAACGGAGATCTCCGTTGCTTATTTTAAAGCTGTCACGCTATGTTAAACCCATTTAACATAGCGAGACAGAGTTTTAAAAAACCGAGTTATACTAATGGAAAAAAGTCCGGGTGACCGGACCTTTTTCCATTAGTATAACTCGATTTACAACGGGCACGCTGGCCAATCAGGGTGCACGTTTTGGGGGGATCATGGTATAATGTACAATTTAATTGGCTTAAGCTGTGTTTGAACTAGGATATGCTCTGCTTGCTCTAAATTGGCCATCAGTGTGAGTGTGTGTGGAGTGTGCAGTATGTTAGAACAAGCATGGCAGGACTAGCCACCCAGTGGAATATCCCTTCAGTCTTATGAGTCTCACTGTTAAAGTGCCACCCCAACCCCATGTGGAAAAATGGGGAAAGAGGTTGTAGATGGATGGATGTTCTGCTTGCACAAAGTTCTCTCTGAATTGTCTTATAGACTTGTTCAATATTTAAGTTTTCCTCAATCCTCCAAAGTAGATCAGTGGCCATGGATATAAATTTCCAGACTCTCTGTGGCCATTCTGGTTGAGATGAGTATTCTGCAGCATTATCGCAATTGCCTTATGTACACTGATAACCCACTTATTCTTAATAAAACAAGTAGTATATGCAAGAGATGTAAATACACTTTAACACTGGAGGCAAAACTCTCTCATATAACTAAAACCAATCCTACAGAAGTTGTTAGTAATGCCTGCACCATGCTTGCTGCACAGGTTAAAGACCCTACCCATAAAACTACTTATGCTGAGGTACTTACATGTAATCTTTCTTAAATACTAATACCTCCTGCACAGTACAGTCAAAGAAAGGGTCCTCAGCCATCATGTAAACACTGCATTAAAACACCATCTGCAGCAACACATAGTAACACTGTATCGGATGACTCTACTGTTAAGCGCTTAAGGTAAACCTGCACATAGAACAATTTCTCTGTCATTGGTGATTAGTCATTCTGTATTGAAGGACACCAATGTCCCCCTCACCAGAGTGATTAAGGAGAGAGTCAAAGTTAGCTGCCTTTCTGGGGCTATGACCTGTCAAGTCACACAGGCACTCAGGTCATTGAACCACAGGTATCAGTATGACTCTATCATATTCCATGTGGATTTTAATGACCCCGAGACATACCTCCTTTGACAATGTGAAGCAAGACATGATCAAACTTGTGGATTACATGCCTCAGGGTGGTATAACCCTAGCACTGAGCAGAATGCAACCTTCTCCAAGGATGATGCCACGTTGCCAATAGAAAATGATTGATTTTAACAATGGGCTTAGCTTCTGGTGTCAGTCCAGGGAGGTGCGATATTTGTCAGCCTGAGATGAGATGGCTGACTGACCATGCTATTTCACCTGGGATGGTCTGCAATTATCCCCTCTAGGCTTTCAGATATTGGCAAAGACCTTTTCAACCCCTGTAGTTCCTTTTTTAGGTAATGTCAAACTGATAAACCTACCAACTTAACTGAACCTATGAAAGAATATTTGAAGGTGGTACTGCTCAATGTTAGAAGTCTTAACAAAAGCTCCTCTCCCTGCAAGCATTCCACTCTTGAAGAGTGTAGACATCTGTGTAGTAATGGAGACATGGTTTGAAGTTGCTGAGAGTACCCCAGCAATCCAAGTTTATAATGCCTTTCACACTTTTAGACTGGCTACTGCACAGGAGGGAACTAAAGGTGGAGGAGTCTCAGACTATATTAATTTCAGTCTCACATCCAGATTAGTTAAAGTATATGACCCACTGGAACTCATATGTGTGCAGCTCACCATAAACTGGGTGTCATACCATATCCTTCTAACATGTAGGATCCCCTCCATGCCCCAGGAACCCATACCACCTATCTCAATGTACTAGACTCCCTCACCATTTAACACAATACGATATTCATGGAGAATCTCAACTAACCCTCTATAGATTGGGAATTTTACACCACTTCTAATGCACAAACCCAGTGATTCCTAAACTTTGTTAATACCAACATTCTGGAACAGTTGGTCTATTCCCCTACCAGGGCTGCAAACATCCTTGACCTTGTACTCATGAACACGGGTGACAATGTTCCTCACCCAATGTAATATCTTAGCTCATCAGATCTGACCAGAAGACAGTATTACTTGAAATAAAATTTAAATCCGGGGATCCAATGAAACCAAAACTCTTTAGGAACTATTCCAAGGCTAACCTCTCTCTACTAAGCAACACCTTGGCTAAAATCAAGCACCCGCAAACCCAGTAAACACCACAGAATACACTGAGCTGTTTACAAAATCTCTGTACAGCCATATTGATAGCTGTATAGAGCTAGATGTGCCCACTCATATTAAGAATAAGACAATCACAAAAGACATGCCACCCTGGTGGAATCAAAGTATCAATCATTTATGCAACAAAAGAAAAATATATTAGTCAAACATAAGAGGAGCCTTACATAACTAAAAGCCCCCTGACCAATCTAAACAGGCAGCTAAGAGAGTTAATTAATACTTCAAAGTCTAAATTGCTTCTCAGGCAAAGGGCAATCACAAAACTTTCTACAACTATGTTCGTAACCTCAGAGGAAATACACAGCGATGTGCAGAACTTATTGTAAATGGCATCACCCACACTGAACCGGAGGCCACTGCTGACCTTTTGGCTGACAGGCTCAGCTCAAATTCCCCCACACCCTGATAGTCCAAAGGAAATACCACATAACAAAATCCCCCAACTATTACTAGGAACAGGTCATCAGTACACTTTCCAAGACCAAAAACACTGCATCAATGAATTCTTTTTAACATCCCAGGATGTTTAATAAATAGCATGTTTTTGAGAGGGTTGACAAAGCATTGGAAGAAGGTAAAACTGTGCACACAGAATATCTCAACCTGGCCAAGGTTTTTGATACAATACCCCACTCAGGCATTATAGACAAGCTCACTAATTTAGGTATAAACAAAACCTTTTATCACCCACTGGATAGCCAACTGGCTCACTGATAGAACCCAGGAGTTCAAAATAGGTGCGGCCTCCTCCACCAAGAGGCCAGATACTAGTGGAGCTCCCCAGAGTTCGGTACTGTGCCCACTCCTTTTTGGCATCTATTTCTCAGAAACAGAAGAAAAAAATGAACGTTTATGGATGACTAAGTTTGCAGATGATTGCAAGCTGGGAGATATCATCAACTCCCCTGCAGACCCTAGCATTTTTCAAGAAGGTCCATCTCTGATTAACAAATGGTGCAAAAGTCATGGTCTTAAACTCAATGTTAAGAAATGCATAATTGCGCCCTTTGGGAAGTCAATCATCCCAGCTGCTTACCATGTTAATAATACTCTCCTAAGAGTCAACCCAGTGGTTAGGGATCTGGGTACACAGGTAGACAGTAGCCTTACCTTCGACCACCATGTGGCCACAGTGCTGAGGAAATCATTTTATGTTGCCCAAGTTATAAGTAAGGGCATGGCATCTAGGTCCAAAGAGGTCATTGTCCGACTGTACTCTGCCCTTATCAGACCAATCATAGTGTACAATGCTCCATTTGTTATGTACCTGACCTGGCATTTGCAGCAACAAGAGCAAACTAAAAGCTTCCTTACAAAAAAAATATACAGGGCGTAACAAGCTTGCCTTATGCCTAGCACCCTAAAGCCCTTTCCCTCTACTCAGTCTCCTATAGATTGCTGAGAGGTGACCTATGCCTGGCTTACTAGGCATCCGCAAATCCCACACTTGTGAATCTTCTACCTATTTGTAAGTCAAATAGTACCAGAAATAGGGCTAATTTAGGACCTCGAAAGCTTAATAGCTTGAATGCATATGGATCGAACCATATGCATCGAACTATTAAACAATCGAAGTCCAAAAAAAAAACATACACAAAAAAAAAAAAATTAAACTAGTGTAGGCAGGGGGGCAAGCCCCCCTGCACCCCCCACACCCTTCGCTACTTAAATATACCAACTCTGAGATCGCACTACATTGAAGTAAACAGAAATCTCCACCTATGAAGATTTCTGTTTACATTTTCGATGTTTTGCGCTTTCGGTGTACTCGTGTCGAGAATATCGCATTTGATATTCTCAGACTTCGAGCACATAAAGCAGACCCCCAAAAATACAAGGTCTAGGGACCTAAATTTTGTCTGTGACTTAAACAGAACATGCTGGAGAGACAGATATGTGCTTCAGAGACTGCCCCTTTTATGGAACATTGTTCTCATCTATGTGAAGCTGAGTTCATCTTTTACCAGTTTAAGTACAAAAAAGACAAGTGGATGGGGAATTAGAAATTTACACAGGGCCTAGCACCCACATCCCTTATGAGCAAAGGAAGCTTATAAATATCTGGCCCTAAATTTCCTGTTTAGATACAAGACATCATTATTCTTTGGGGAAGCTTGGCTAAGCATAGAAAGGTCGCCGGGTCATTATCCTAGTAACAGTCTATGATGTATGAATAGCATATTAACTATAAGAAATCTTAAGCATCTCTGTATACCTACAGTAGTTACTAAATGATATAGCCCGTTCTGCTTAGTTAAAAAATACTTGTCCAGAAACAACACCTTTATTTGAGGAGAGTTTGTAATGCATGAAATAGCTATTTCATAAAAATGGCATTCTGCTTTTGAATGAACAAGCTGAATAACTTTTGCTGTTTAAGAATGTAGTCTGAAAGACGTATTTTTCATTGGAGATTATTTGAAACTAGTTGATTGAAATCTAGACTTCTGCATAGTTGTTGTATGGAAAGCAATAACAACATAAATAAATAGAGGATTATGTATTAAACAAAACTCATAGCATTCCACATTCTATTTCAAATATAAGTTAGAAAATATTTCATGATAATTGCAAAGAAAAAAATCATTAATAAGACTGACTTAATCAAAACTTAATTCAACTGCCACCAGCAGAATTTAAATTAACCACTGCTGAGCATTTTGTTCCAAACTAATGGCAGACGTGGGAGAAGTAATTGCTGAGTCATTTTGTGCTTCATGTGATGCAGCTTATAATATGAGATAGACAACAAAACTGAACACAGTCTTCATTGCTGGCAGCAAGTTGAAAAGGATTAGCATAATTTTATTATCTGGTAGGTTGCTGAATATACAGGAGGAATTGCCTCTTGCAAAATATTTTTCACTGTTAATCTGTTCACTGTCCAGTAGCATTGTGCAAGATCTACCTTACCATCTTGCCTGCACATTTAACACTGCAGTGTGGTAAAGTAAAGCAAAGTTGAAGCATTATGTACTGTTATGTAATCTAGGGCAAGTCAAAGCAGTACATACAAGGTGTAAGAAATGTTTTTCTGCAAAAAACTAACGTTTTAACAGTTACAAAGAATGAGACAAAGAATAATAAAAAAATCACTCTACTCAGCACTTACTAGGCTGATCATTGAGTATAATGCTTCCTTCAGACTGTACCTGTCCAAACACTTAACACTACTTGAAGAATGATTATGCTTTCTCACCAAAAAAAATCAAAGGCCTAAATCATGAAAACTTCACTGACTGCCTCAAAACCTTGTCCCTCTTCTCAGTATCATACAGGCTACTGAGGGGTGACCTCTGTCTCACATTCAGATCCTCAACAGGCCCTATCCTTTCTGATCTATTGCATAAAGGCAACCCCAATAGTGTAATAAATACTCACTCAAGAGAGCTTAGTCTCTTCTGCAACATAAATCGAACACGTTGAAGGGATGGATTTGTATCGCAGAGAATACTACTTCTTTTGGATCCATCTTCTTCTCCACATAAAGTAAAGCACTTCCCATAAACACTGTTCAAAATTCTGTTTATACTGTTTTCTGCTTTACTTCTACAATGATTACAAATATTTGGATTTAAAACTTTTATTTCAGATTTTATAGCACAAACACTGACAGACATTTGCTAAAGCTTAACAAAGCAATACACTCTTACAATGGAAACAGACAGCATTAAAACTTCTCTGCCTTTGAAACTCACATTCACTGAAACAGCACTGAAACCAACTTTCAAAGAAACTGCATCTGACCAGTGGTGGATTAAGTTTACCTTTGGGCTGTTTTCAAAGCATAAGGTCCCTTGTGAACATTTTAGGACCATGCAAAAGTTATTTGATTCACCTTCCTGACTGTATAATTAAATTTTAAGATGCAATAATTAAATTATATCCCTTGTATAATAGAGCACCATTTGGTAGAGCTTGTTTTGAATGTACAGTCTTGCACATTTTTCCAGTAAGCAATGAAACAACATATGAACCAACAATGTCAAAACTGCCCAGTTTAGAACATTCCAATCATAAAAGGCCACTCAAACTTCTGTCATCAAAATACACCGATATCAGTCAATATGCACAATCTCTGCAGAAGTAAAAATCATGTAATTCCTCCTTAAAGAGATCTGTAACCAGTGAAAAGTTTGCTGCTAACAAACGACTTTACATTTCACTGTTTCATCTACATACCAATTCAGTGTCTGCTGCCCTAAGAATAAATTGCCTACTTTTGCTACATAAAAAAATGATTAACTGAAAATAGATACATAGTTACTAGGCATCTCATCCAAAGGAGGACATATTCATGACTTCAGCAGCCCACCCCCTGCAAATGCTACACAGTAACAGCAACCCATCTATATGCTGTGAGTAGAACCCACAGCCTTCTGCATTAAAATGCACAGATACTACCTGTGGTGCTACTACCCTGCTTTAAAATTTGATGCCACAATAGTGATACCATATTTGAGCTAGCTAAACAAAACAGTTGCACAGAACAGGCAAACATTTGGGGCAAAAATCTGGGCATTCAGTAAAAACCTGGACAGTTGATGGGTATGCTATTTATGTCTTACACACACACCCCTACCTCCCTCCCTCTTACACATGCACAGCACACAGCTACTTTCTTCCCTCTTACACACACACACACACACACACACACACACACACACGCGCACACACACACACACACACACACACACACACACACACACACACACACACGCACTGTACCTCTCAGAGAAAGTGGTTTTGCATTAGTGCGAATTTTCTGAAGGATATGAAGTCTAAAACTCAAATGTCTGCCATTACTTTCCGACCTCAGCCCAAAATGATTTGCCAGAAAAACACAATTCTATGAGAAACAAAATTATTAGGCAAAAAATCTGGACATTCTGCAAAAACCTGGACAGCTGAAGGTTATGCTACCTACCTCTTAAAACACACCTGTTTCCCTCTTACACATACCCCTACCTGCCTCCCTCCCTCTTTACACACACACACACCCCTACCTACCTACCTCCCTCCTTCTTTAGACAAACACACACACCCCTACTTGCCTCCCTTCCCTCCCTTCCCTCCCTCTTTACACACACACACCCCTACCTGCCTCCCTCTTTACACAAACAGAGACACACACCCCTACCTGCCTCCCTCCCTCTTACACACACCCACACACATGCCTGACTCCCTCCCTCTTACACGCACACACACACACACACACACACACACACACACACACACACACACACACACACACACACACACACCTATCTGCCTGCCTCTCTCCCTCATCCACACGCACGCACACATGCACACACACACACACACACACACACACACACACACACACACACACACACACACACACATACACACACACACCTATCTGCCTGCCTCCCTCCCTTGTCCACACACGCACGCACACATGCACACATGCACACACACACACACACACACACACACACACACGCACAAACACATACACACACACACACACACACACACACACACACACACACACACACACACACACACACACACCTATCTGCCTGCCTCCCTCCCTCGTCCACACACGCACGCATACATGCACACACACACACACACACACACACACACACACACACACACACACACACACACACACACACACACACACACACCTATCTGACTCCCTCCCTCTTACACACACACCCCTACCTGCCTTCCTCCCTCTTACACACACGCACATGCACGCACCACCCTTACCTGCCTCCCTCCCTCTTTACACACACACACACTCACCACCCCTACCTGCCTCTCTCCCTCTTTGCACACACAGACACATACACCCCTACCTGCCTCCCTCCCTCTTGCACACACCCACACACCTACCTGCCTGTCTCCCTCCCACACACATGCACACACACACACACACACACACACACACACACACACACACACACACACACACACACACACACCTGTCTCCCTCTTACACATACACCATACTTCTCAACCTCTTCAGCACAAGAAATCTTGACAAAGAGTGTCATAATGGGGTAGGAGACATAGGGCCAAAATTAAGGACAGATTTTAAATATTGCTCTTTCAGACTTAGAAAGTTGATAGAACAAGTTTTGCATTAGTATGAGTTTTCTGAAGGATATGAAGTCTAAAGCTCAAACGGCTGCCCTTATTTTCTGATTTCAATCCGAAATGATTTACCAGGGATTTGCCAGAAAACACCACATTATGAGAAACAGACCAAACGAGGCAAACATTCTGGACATTCTGCAAAAATCTGCACAGTTCACTTTATTTTTAAGCCTTTATTTAAAAAAAAAAAAAAAAAAAAAAAAAAAAAAAAGAGTACCTTCAGGGCAGGGTTTTTCAGTAAGATCGCCCGGATCAACTCTACAGCAATTTCTGTCAACTGCGACCAACAAATCCCAGACCTTACTTGGAGGGAACAGAACAGTTGTTTAAATTTCCCTTCAAGTTCTTACTGCCCAGCAGAAAACAAAGGGCAAGTGAGCAGCTGCTAAGTGTCAGACACAAATGCGGAAGTTGTTCTTTCTTTCCGTCTCTAAAAATCAGGACAAGCAGCTGCTTAGCCGCGAATGCGGACATTAAGCAGCTCAGCTGCATACAGGGAAGTTTCTTTTTTTTCTTCTTTTTTTTTATAAATTGACTGTGAGAGGAGCAACTTTTCTTTTTTTTCTACAAGGTCATTGATGATGCCCATAATCTAGGTGAGCTCATGGACCCTTGGAATGCATCGTATGGACCACAAGGGGTCAGCAGACCCTAGTTTCAGAAACACTGCCTTATTCTATTTAAATATAATCTGGATAAATGTATGGCAAACCACAATGTCACCTCTGGTTTAACACCCTTGCCCTTATAGATAGGAGTAACATGTATATGTTCTGCCTAGATCTAAGTTATTTTTAAAGAAATTACAAGGGCTAAAAACTTCATGGAAATGCAGGGCAAGGCTTCTAAAATCTTCATAAATCAATAAACTACTAAGCACCTGTAAATCTATAGTCCTATAGAATATTTTACATTTTATTCGTCACTTGCCAGAGTCATCAGATTTCTTTCTTTACTATTTTTATTGAAAAATGTTCCCACAAGTAAACAAAAATCAAAACGGCATTTGGTGAAACTGTTGCAACAGATGCTATGTAGTGTTCCTTGAGATGAATTCAGGAGTACAGGGACCTCCCGATACACTAATGGTATGGGGACTTTATCCCACATAATGTCTCTGATCTGATGTGTATGCTTTCTGTACTCATAAAATATGCAAAATAGGTTCCAGGTCTCCTCTGCAAATGATATTAATTTGAATTCCACCTTAATTCAAAAATACAGATTTGAAGCATAAATTGAGTTCAGCTTTTATGTTTGGTGCAATGCCTCTACAAGGCTTCCACGAAGGGGAATTCCCATGCATCCCTTTACTCAATATAGTAATCTTCAGTGTCTCTGCCCCTCATAAAAATGAGAATTTCCCCAGTAGTGGCTTTGTCAAGGAGCGGAACTTTGCAATAGGTGACATATGCACTAATGATAGCAACGCTTATAATATGTGGCTATGCAATGAATATATATAGATATACACTTGCCTCTTTGATGTTTTTCCATAATTATTATTCGGATGAAGCACCAGATTGCTCTATATAGATCTGATATACAACATGCAGTGTATAGTGGAAATATGTACAGCATGACACTGT
>NC_056725.1:1264525418-1264572918 GCF_019279795.1 Protopterus annectens | reverse complement strand
ACAACAGGAAACAGCTAGTTTACAGCTCCTTAATCTGCACTCACCATATACACTTCACTGTTGTAGATGAGCAAAACAAGACAAAAATCCACACATTTGGGGAGAGTGGGTGGCTGATGACTGTAGAGTGATTTGTCCAGCATCACATGTGCATCTTCAATATGATACAGATGATGGGACAGGGTGTGGATAAAGGGGAGGTGCAGTGTTATAACTGGCTTCAATATTTTGTTAAATCCTTTCTGTCATTCCTATGGATACAGTATGTGTTAGAACTGGAGGAGATGCTTGACAATCCATTATGGTTTGCAAAAGATGACCTTCACCTCTCATTCTAAGACTTTTCACATACTAGCTAATGTCTTTAATGCCATGTGGTGCCTTTTTAAACAGAGTCAAGCTAATGTATTTTTAGGCATAATCCAGCTAATAGATATTCCAATGTAATAAACAAATCAAATCCAAAACTGGACCAAATTAATGATGCTCTGTAGGCATACAGGGATAAAGCCCTACCTACAGTCCAGCTGACCTGGGTTTGATTATTGGCTTGAGCAACTGACGGAGTGGCAGGAGAGGGTTGGGTGTTAACATCTTGAGAAGAGGGCAGTCTTGAGTGCATTCACTACATGATCCAGGTCGAGGCCAGGGATGTGTGAAGAAAGGGTTGTAGTCCTAAGAAGTACTAGGGTGGGATATTGACTGATCTGTTGCAGAGGCTGGGTGATACAGCAGGACAACACCATTGCATGCCAGTCCTTCAGATGAAATCAACAAAACCAAATGGGAGGGGGACATATGTAGGGCATAAATAAAAAAACTTCCAGTAAATTTTTTGATGGCCAAACCCCCAGGGTCATCCTTAGGTTCAACACTGGCTCCAGCCCTTATGAAAAACATCTAGTGGTGGGGTGTGGAAAACACTTGTATACTTGGCAATGGACGTAGACCATTGGGATAGGATGCCATAAGATAAAGTAAGGGAAACAAAAAAAAATCCTGGGTCATGTTAAGGTGGTTCTGCTCAATAGCAGAAGTCTCAACAACAAACTACCTGATCTTGAGGCTGTCCTGCATTTGGAACACATCAATAATTGTGAAATTACTTGGGCATGGCTTCAATGTATAAATAAGTACTCCTTTCATATCTGCATTTTGCAACTACCATGCCTTCGGGTCTGATAGCAACTGTGATGGAGACTCCATATCTGTTAAGGGCCACATCACCTCCAGGAAGATTCCATGAGACCCACAAGTGGAACTCGTAAAACCCCAGATCATACTAAACAGGACAACCTATCAGCTTATAACCTGTTACAGGACACCCTCCATTTCCCCTGATAATCATGTGAGACTTTTAAATATATTCAATGAAGTCTCTGTATACAAGAATTCCATTATGCTGGGAGACATCAGCTAGCCCTCAATAAACTGGGGCCCCTGTTCCTCCAATCTGGAATATGCCCAGAAGTTTTTACATCTAATAACCAAAAATTCCCTGGATCAGTTAGTTAACCAGCCCACTTGAGTACATTATATTCTATGCTCCATCTCCATGGTATCACCTTCTCCTGATTAACTTAATCATAAACTGGTGACTTTCACCTTCAAGATTTCCAAAGCCCTTGTGTCTAATATCTGAAAATTAAAATATTTCAAACATACTAATGTCATCAAATTCCATGATAAGGTTTAAAATTCCTCCCATGACATCATTAGTGCTGACAGTGACATAGCAGGTAGCTTCATGAAGGAGTTCTACAGACAGTTAGATTAATATAGACAGCTGGCATCCCCAAACAGAACAAAATATAATGGTGAATTCTAAAACAAGCCTCCTTGATGATCCTTCCACATAAATAAATATTACAATAAAAGAAACAAATGCCTTAAAGTATACAGCAGGCCCTAAAACTCCCACATCACAAATAATATCAGAAATGTTGCTAAAATGCTTAAAAAGTACTTCTAAGTTTATTAAAACAGTCCTTGAATGTAGATTAGCATTTGAAGCTAAGGAAAATTATAAATCCTTTCTTTGACTACTTTAGGAAACTAAGAAATAAGTAACTAGGGCTGCACAAGAAACACAAAAGAATTTTTAACAGGATGACCAAGGCCAACAATAAATATTTCCTGACTAATATACCCCTACAGAAAACCCTTAGCATCCTCCTAACTAACATATTTATTATTATTTATCTTTGTTCAGACTGGGGTTTATCTCATTTTTAGCAGAGACCCAGGAAAGCTCCATATATTAGGCAAGTACATTTAAAGACAAAAAAAGACATTTTGTAAACTACATTGAGTTTACATGAAAACACGATTATACGAATAAATCTAGAGCACATTATATACCATCCATTAGCCTATAAATTTAAATAAATACATTTTTTTCATGAGGTAGTTGGTTGCAGGTAAAATACACAGGTAGACAGTGGATGTATTGTGTAATGCAGTTATCATCTGGAAATACAGAAAAGGGTAATACAGACAGCAAGTGATTTATCAAGAGGTAACATTTAACAGGAGAAGTAGTTTTATGAAACATTAGATAGACTGAGGTAGAGAGCTTGTATAGGCCAGTATAAAAGAAAACAGAGGTAATGGTAGTTACCTTGGAAATGGAAGTTTTGTAGGAGAGAAAGTAGATAGAGGGTGGAGATGCAGTCTATAGAAGAATATTGTAAATGACAGTCGTGGGAAGAGATACAGTCAGATTTCTTACTGATAGGGATATAATGTTACATGCATTAAGATTAGGGTACAGAAAGGTTAAATAAAGGGAGTGCAACTTTGATGGCAGAGTTTAGGTTGAGAACTGGGGGGGGGGGGTTAGCCTGTGGTAATGCATGAACACAACTAGTTATTTAGCAGGTATTTCTTTAGTGATGTTTTGAAGACATGCAGTGTGTCTACCTGTCTTACTTCAGGTTTCAAATTTTTGCTATATGGTTAGATTATAGTTAGTCTCTTGCACTATTTGATTTTGTGATGGATATAAATCTTTGTCGTTGGATCGTAGGGCTCAGTTAGTGGTATAGTGTTGCAACATTTCTTTTAGATCTGGGTATTTTTCTAGAGAGTTAATTAGTTTATGGGCTGTAATAAGTTGATGGTAGCTGAGGTGTTTGTTTTTAAGTTCTAGCCAGTTAAGGCTTTTTAGTGCTATGCAATGTTTTTTTTTTTTTTTGAGGATTATTTGTAGCAAATTTTGTAGTTTTGTTAAAGGCTGGCTCTAGTTTGTTTTTAAGATTTTCCATAGATTAGTACTAGGCTAACTGCCCTTATGGACCATTTTATGCCTAGCCAATTACCCCATGTGAGAATCAAACCCCATACCTTATGTCTGTAAGATATGTTATCCATTGGACGACTGCCCCTCGTTGTAAGGTAAACCCCTTAACCATTATGCCAACCTCCCAATGTAATCAGCTACTTGCATAAAGGTTCATATATTAGTACTCGGGTAACTACCCTTGCATGCAATTTTAAGCCTATCAAATTACCAAAAGTGAAAATCAAACCCTGCACCTTGTGTCTGTAAGGTAAACACCTTAACCATTATATTAACCTCCCACTAAAAGCTCTACTTGTATCAAGATTACATCACCGCAGATGGGACTCGAGCCCAAACTCCCTGGCTTAGGAGGCCGATGCCTTATCTATTAGGCCACTGGGGCCTGACAAAGGCTAGGTTACTTGTGGTGTAACCATGGTAGGGCTCAAGCCTACAATTTTCTGATCCAAAGTCAGACAACTTATCCATTAGGCCACATAGCCAACTAAAAACATATGATTGCTCAGGGCCTACTACAGTGTAGGTCATGACTTAACCTATCTAGCCACTTGGATAGTACAAATTTGCTCTAGGTAAGGCTTGACCTCATAACCTCAGCATTGCTCGACTACTGCTGTTTAAGTACCACATGCTAATTGATTGCACCAGTAGAGCAAGTGTTGTATTATCTAGACATCAGGGACCTGCAGGAAGCATTACTAGGGAGATGTCAGAGATACCAGGACAGAGGTTTAAGAATTGTAAACATAGACAAGGCATGAGTAGGGATGAGAGTAAGTATGGTTGTGCTATGCTTTTTTCTGGAGTTAATGTTGAGGAATTTCCTAACCTTCCATATGGACACCCGAGACACATGGGAGCACAGCTTGGTTTGGCTGCATGCCTAGGCTTATAAAGGCCCTAGTAATCATTAACCTAGTGTACATCTATGAACCTATAATAATACCCAGCATTGTTCTGAGCTTATTCGAAATGGCACCACCTATTCAGACCCAATAGACATTGTGAATGTACTAGCAAGCAAATTCAGTGCTAATTTTATAGCAGAGAGTTCTTTACAAACACCACATTTCCCTGAATTCTTTAGCCACCTTCCCCCCATGATCACAAATATACTGAAAGTGCTTTCTTAGATGATAAATACTTTTTCCATGGGGCCTGACAGTCTGCCTAGTTGTCTAAAAATCAGTACTAAGCATGCACTGGCAGAGATGCTCCTCAAACTTTTCAACCTAAATTTAGCTACATGCTTTATCCCCGAAATTTGATGCATATCAGTGCTGATGTTACTCCATAAGGGAGACTCTAACGCCAGTCCTTGGAATTATAGACCCATCAGTCTGATGAGTCTTGTCTGTAAAACCTTAGAATGTATTCTAACTTAACTTATAAGATATGACATCAAACATCTCATTAGACTTGTCTCACAGCTGTCTCGCTCTGTCAATGGAAAATCGTACCAAATGAGCTCGGTGAACTTCTGTGAGAGGGTCGCACAGACTGCTTACAGTGGTCATGTAGCTCACATGGCATATCTGGGCTTGGCCAAGGGCTTGAATTCATACTCCATGCTGGCAATGTAAGTTAAGCTGATTATTTAAAAATAGATTCCTCTCTAGTAAGATGCTTAGCAAACTTATAAAAGATAGAATCCACCCAGTGTAAGTAGCAGGTGCCCCATCAGAAAGTATGAAGGTAAATAGTCGTGTCTCTCAGGGCTCAGTGTTGGGAACCCTCTTTTTGGCAATTACTTTTCTGATCTCCAGACTGGAAACTAAGACTTCTGGATAATTAAGTTTGCAGACAACTGCAAACTGAGAGTTATTGCCAAGTATCTTTCTAATAACAGTGTGAACTTACATGTGTAAATAACTGATGTAGTGAAAAGGGGCTCAAATTAAATGTAAACAAAATTGCAATGCTGTCACTTTTGATACTTCAAAATATCAAGTTTTCAAGAAAGACAGATGCCTCCTATGTGAAAGTTCAACCTTCATGTCAGGTATCACGTGTCAATTGTTTTGTTAGTGTGTTTTGTTATTCTTCTCCCCTCCAAAATCACATGCTGCATGAGAGTTTTATGATTTTCCTATCTCTGACTCAGAACAATACATCATGGGGAATTTAGATTCCGCTAGGTTGCAGATATTCATATCCAAACCACTGCTTCATTGTCTATTTGATGTTCTGTTTCTGCCAGGTACAGTGATGTTACATGAATGCTGTGCTGTCTATTTCATCCATAGCCTGTCGACATGGATGCCATACCTCATGCATGTGCTGTCCTTTAGTCACATGTATTATTACCTCTGCCTTTAAATTGCTAGACTCACTGGGTTTATTTGTCTATACATGGTCTGTGGGGTGTTAACATGTGACATGTGAATGTGAGGGTACTGTATGCTACACTTTTATGATATATTCCTTCTTGCTGTTGGGCTGCACATTATTTGAATTCTACAGTAGGTTTCCTTGTTTCTTTTGGCTTCAGGTCCTGGCTTGCATTCCACTCTCCTGTTAATTATCCTGTGTTCTGTACTGCCTTCTCCATCTAAGCAGCAATGTGACATGCTGCATAAGTTGCATGTTATTTGTACTGCTTGAATGTTTTAAATCTGTCACTCTTGGACCTCATGTAAGTGAGATATAATGCATTAAGACATACCTAGTATTTACTGCCACAATGCTTTGCTGCCATATATATCTATATCCCTCTCTCTCTTTATATATATATATATATATATATATATATATATATGCATATATATGTAAATGTGTGTGTGTATATATATATATATATATATATATATATATATATATATATATATATATATATATGTGTGTGTGTGTGTGTGTGTGTGTGTGATTTTCTAATGGGGTACAAAGATTATTGTTTATCCATGAAATTCTCTGTTATATGACTAGCCTGAATTTCCCCTGTGCAGACTTCTGTTTTTTTATGTGCTCTAAACATATGCAGATGCTCTGTTCTTTGGTGCTTTGTGCTACATTGGTTGTGCATCTCTGTGACTTGTCCCCAGCCTTTGTGTCATCTCACAAAATGTCTCTGGAGTATTATTCCTTTGTTCCATAATACTATATTTTTGATTTACACTTTGGTGGCTCATTAGTCTGTTTCTCCATTTTCCTGCCGAACAGCAAGCCTTGCGTAGACCAGTGCAGCCATTTTCACTAGTCCTATGCTATACGGTGTATTTCATTCTGAATCCAGTCCATTAAGTTTAACATTTAACTAGTTATTGAGAACATGTTGATTCTTGTAACTTTCACAGACTAATGGCAAGATAAGACTGTATAGAGTATATGCAAATTAACATTTCAGTTAGGATGTTAGCAGATAAAAATAACTACTGAAGTTTTTTTGGGTGGGAGGTGGAAATCTGCAAATGAAGACCAGATCACCTGATTCAGTTTAATGTTTCAGTTATTATTTATTCAAAGACAAAGACCAGGATTCATAGCCACAAGGTCAACTCTTAAGCATAGCTACACAGAACATTACAGAGGTATGAAAAGTGACTTTTGTTATGCCACTTCACAGAATCATGGAGACAGCAAGCATGTTACATGGCTACCAACAGAGATGATGCTGTACACCACACCTTGCCACACCTGCTTCTGGTAAACTTTGCCTGTGTTATCTTTGTCCAGGATGCATATGTCATATGTGCAGAAAGCCAAAAATAAAACCTAATTCTCCTGAGAGGTAACATTTTTCAGCTGTTCCCTTTCTCATGGACTCGTGGTAAGACCTGTACACCTGTGAATTATATGTGTCAGTCAGTGTGTATACATGACCTCCTGTTGATAGCTTGTATGTATGTATGTATGTGTGCTGCCCCTTTCTCATTTAGTTGCCAGTTAGCCTTTCCCAGAAGTGATGTGGTCATTCCTACCCTTTCAAGTACAATTTTTAGCAAAGGGTGTGTGTCATGGCACCCATTCCTGTTTCAATGTACTGAGCATCTGTTGTACACTGCATGGCCTGTCTCCCCATTTAAAATTCACTGCCATACCTCAATTTATATACAAAGGCCAACACACCCCATTTGATATGTCCTTCCTCCCTCTGTGCAAATAACCCATGATGTGCCTTTGAAACAGCAGGGCATTTTTATTTATTTTTTATTTATTTATCCTTTCTTCACCTGTTTATTCCCATTAGACTACTGGCTTTTCTGGGGGGAGACCAGAGGTGGTATTTATACTGTTATTTATATACTATTTATACTATTAGGGGAAATTTGGCCAGGGCATCATGAAATTTCTCCTACTCTTTCTGATAGACATTCACCTGTGCTACTACCATCTCAAGCAGATGGGACCTTGGTTTGACGTTTAATCTGAAGATCATGACAGTGTCATGCTACTGTGGTGTGTTTCACACCACCATGCACACTACTGCTATGTCTTGCTGCTGCCATCTGCTGCGGGTGTTAAGTACAGTGCAGGCACATTAGCTGATGTCTTTCTTCAGTATGCCTGTCACAAAGTCCAAAGTTGTATTCTGTGGAGTCTTGATTCCACAGTTGCTCATATTCAAGTGTTCTTGTTCAAAATGCTTTATATCATGCTATTAAGGGGCTTGCAGTGTAGCAGTTATGCTAATGAGGGCATTTATCACACCAGTCTCTAAATCATATGCATACTGACCGGTACTGCCGTGTTCACCTCAGGGCTAGGGATATATGTACACTCTATACTTATACACTGAGCCTGTGGCTATACATGATAAGCTTTAGTAGTACATTGTTGTAGCACTGTGATGTGAATCATGTGCTATCAAACCATGTGTCCACATTAGGCCACCATTTTGTGCCTTGAGTGAACTGGTATGAATAGACATGGCTTCTTCAGGTGATAGAAACAGCAGGACTCATCCATGGTGTCTGAGACAGAACATTTTTTGTTCTACCTCATAGGGACTTTCAGAAGCACCTTTTGGGCCAGTATGAAGGCCAGTTGTACAAGGTAGATGCCTGACAGGAGCTTGCCAGTATGGCGAGTGATATCACTGGTATCACTCACTCTGATAAGTGATATAAGCATCATTACAGTGACTAGTAGGGGTACCACCCTGACCTGCTTTAAGAGCGGGAGGAGGTGGCTAGGAAGAGATAGCCAGAGTTTCAATGTAAGATTTCTTTTTTCTGTTTTGTAAAAGTTACAGCAGTTTATGCTGAATGCTTTCTACTTTGTTCTACAACCTTCAAAAACAGAGAATCAAAGTAGTGGGATATCCCAGGAAACAATCCTGGCAGTGGGCTGTACATGCAGTATCTCCTACTGAATTATGCAGCTGCAACTTTATGCATACCACGAGTACTTTTTGCTTTTCTGTCTCTTCCTACTGCAGGTTCAGTTCCAGCTGTAGAAGAAGATTAGTGGTCATTGTCTCATCTTGCACCAGCCAACATCTTTGGCTGTGGATCACTCCACAGAAGGAGGCCTGCAGGGCTTACCAGTGAACTCTGTGACCACTTTTCAGGAGGATTCAGAAGCTCCTCTTCTGATAGTGGATTAGAGGGGTCCCCTGTGGGTTCCTGGTAGTAGGATGAAGGCTAGTTTCATTCAACTCGAGCTAACAGGCAGATGCTCACCTCCTAACTATGGATAACAATCTGGCACTTCTTGTCACCAGAAGACCCCAAACATCAGGCCACTAGCGGCTGATGTCAGTCTCAGAGGTGAATGATGTCAATGTATGTTGGCCTGTGAGCCAACATGGCATGTGTTGTGACCCCTGCCCTATATCCCCATCAAAGAGTTCCTCTGTCTGTGTCATTCCACATAAAGTACTTGTTCTCCAGTTATCATTATCATCATCACATGTCCTCCATCTGTCTGTCTGTGTGCATCTATACCAGCTCCCATCCTGAGTGTCAATACTTTCACTGTATACCTGTGTCTGTATTTTATGTCTGTCTGTCCATCTGCTACCTTCCTTTCTCTGTCTATGACTTCCAAAACCAGTCCTCAATATCTTCCCTGTCTGTCCTTCATCTTCATATATTACAAGAAGGAGTATTTCCTACAAAAAATATGCCCCCACCTGTCATTCCTTGTGATTACACTTGTTTTGTTTTGATTTTCATCTGCTGCCTATTCCCTGTTTTCTGACTTTAGTATAGCCCTATTTCAACTTCATTTATTTGATGAAATGGGTGGGCACTTTGCAGTGCTGGGCCTTGCTGGTCTGTCTGCCAGTATCCTTATTGTAATTGTGAGTCATATTATTGCACATGTGACACTGAATAGCCTTATGTGCATGCACCTGCCTTTCCCATGTTGTTCGACAATCTGATCAGGGGCACTTTGCTAGTAACACTTTTCTAATGAATCTGTCTGATGTTATTTCTATCCATAATGTAGCTCAGTTACTTTACTGTGCTGTTCTTTCCTCAGAAAACCAGTGGTATGCAAGTCCTGCTGCATATGTGAATGACTACAGGCCATGACACACTGCAGGCTGCTTGTATATAATATTGCAGAAAGCAAAGTAAAGTACTTGTCTGTGAATCCCAGCACCCTAACTTGAACACTGGAGTTCTGATAATGGAGGATTTATAGGAGCATAAGAAAAATTCAGATGTAAAGTATTTTAAGAAGGAATATTTGATATGTAAACTAGTATTTTTATCTAAGGAATACAATCAATAGGTGCCATGAATATGAAGTGCATTTTAAAGGAATACAGTTGGAAGGCATACAGATTAAGATTTGCAGTAGATCTTAGGAAAGACATTTACATTTTTTAATTTCCCTTTTCCCTGCAGGACTGAGCCTGGTCAACACACTAGGTGCTCTAAACTGGCCCTTTTTATTCCTAGAGGCACCTGAGCAGCTATTCAAGCTCAGGTCAGCACCAACATCATGAACTCCTTCCAAAACGGAGTTTAATTATTAAGGAAATATTGTATTCATCTAGCATGCAGAATCATATTTTATATACAGTTAAGCAATAAAACCTCATAAGAGTAAATATGTACAGTTTCTTAGTAGTAGAAAAGACGTCTTAACACTGTTTTGCATTTTCCATAGAGGAATGAAGCCTTTCTGATTAAAAACTATTATTAATATTGATATTCATGACTGTAATCATTATTATTATTGTTAGCACATACTATTGTGCATTGCTTACGTAATGCCATTGTTGTTGTATATTACTTGCATTTATTATTTTCCTTCATATATTGCCATATGTGTGTGTGTGTGTGTGTGTGTGTGTGTGTGTGTGTGTGTGTGTGTAGGACAGACAGATATCTACATCTATATCTGTATCTATATCTATATCTATATCTATATCTATATCTATATCTATATCTATATCTATATCTATATCTATATCTATATCTATATGGTAGTGTGTAACAAACAGAGAACATGAAAGTCATGCTTTTTAATAAATGTATTATTCTATCTGGGAGAACAAGGGCCTCTTAGATGCCTCTATTAGTATTTGGTTACTCCTCTGCAAACAAGGAATGCAGATCAGATGGCACCATCACATGAAATGGACTTCAAATCTGGAAATATAAACTGGATACTATCCTTCTTGTGGGACATTAATGTGTCTAGAGGTTCAAAATGTAATAAACTCTGAGAATGTTATAGGGAAAATAATGTCTGCAAAGCAATTACCCTTCTCTCAACTAAAACATACTCTTGTCAAAGAGCAATAATCTTGGGTAGGGAGAGGGAAGCAAGCTCTGCTCTCCAGGCTTCACACCAAAAATATTAATTTGCTAATAGCTGGGAACAGCCAAACATACAAAGAGAACAAAGAAATTGTAAGTGTTCCCTCCTTTTTTGAAACAGACTCATATACTCAGCCTTCTTTGTTCAGTCATTCCTTGACAATCATACTAGGACAGTCATTCATTCATTCATTCATTCATTCATTCATTCATTCATTCATTCATTCATTCACTCATTCATTCATTCTTTTGTATTTTGAGCAGTTCAAGCAGTTAGTCCCATCTGTGCTGCTGAGATAATAACTGTAGGTGAACGCTAAGAAAGAGCCTATCTTGGGTGTATAACTGAGGTCTGTTATACACCCACACTTTGATAAGGGAACTGAAACTTGGATATTTTATCTTGTCGATTACAGGGATCCAGGTCATCTACAGAAGCGAAAGAGATCTTTTGGCAGTAAAGAGGTGGCCTGCCTAGAAAGGGAACCAGCCAAGTTTTAAACTGCAATTAAATAAATATTTACCCAAGGAGAACATAGTAGATTTGCAAATAATTATCTTTAGATTTTCTGCAGTCCCTCAGAAAAGGATACAGAACCCAGAACTGTTTTTCCAGTGCTCAAAAAGCACCAACATGCCTTAACAAATTCTACCAACCTAGAAATTTTGAATATAAAATACTTTTTTAGACTTACAAATATTATTTGATCTTCCTGACCCTCCTGCCCTTAAATGGAAAGCTAAATGCTGTACATGAGTAGCATCAAAGGCTGGAATAAAAATGCAATGTAAGGTTGACAAACTATTAAAAACATATCTCATGGCAGTGACGATTATGGGCCATGCCAAAGGCACATTTGAGTTGTGCAGTTGAGTACTTTTTCTGAACCGGGGCCACACATGTACAGTAAGTGCTATTGTGTAAATGTGAGTTATTAATACCAAACTGAGCATGTCCTTCAGTGATGCAGTGTGCATTAGTTTTTATTTAACTGTTAAGGTGAATAACTCATGATACTTACCACAGTCCGGAACGGGAAGAGACTCATGAACTGGTACACTGCCAATGATGATACGTTGACAACTAAGACTGATCCTCCTCCTAATGAATGAAGGATTGGTAGATTCCATTTTGGTAGTGACAAAGCTTGTGTGTGGTGACAAAATAAAGATGTTGCATGCAGGCAACAACTACTTAGCAGAGACAACAACAACATTATTTTGATAATTTCTCAAGAATGTTATATATAATAATGCCTATATATCAAAAAAATGTTTGTAGTTGATTCTAAATAATATTTGTACATAAAAACAGTAGTAAAGATCATTTTGATAAATAACTAATTGAAAATGTCTTAAATATGAAGCTAGTTGAATCTGTCCCAGAAGAGTCTCATTATTAACTTATTGTACCCATCTGAGAGGTGGGAAAAGTTTCTAGACCTGTACTCTATAAAGAATGAATGGTCCTGCCTTGGAAGGGCAAATATGTGACATTTATGTACATAGTTAATATATTTCTCAGTGTACTATTTTGTATGGAAACATTGCTCAGAATAGCAGCTTTGTATTGATTGGAGTTTCACAGGGATAAACAGGAAATGTAGGTTAAAGGAAGACTCGGCAAAGTTAATCTGGAAATTGTAAAGTTAGAACAATGCAGAAGAATAAACCATAGTACTGGGAGGAAGGCAGCTAGAAAGGGAAAGTTAGATTATGTGTTTAGGTATGGAGGTGTATTTTGCAGTGCATCTAGAAGCAATAAAACAATGATTGGGTGATTCAAGGGAATAGATAACTCAGGTTAAATATTGTCACCTGGAAAGCAAATGGTCTAACCAACACTGTTAAGCAAGTGAGACTCCTAAATTAACTTAATAGCTAAGGGGCAGACTTAATAGCATTGCATGAAATGCATTTAGGTAAAAGAGAACAGGCAAAACTGTCAAGCAGATGATTTGAGGTTATGGGTAGTGTGATCAGCCGAGATGCTGCCAGCCCAGCTAGCTGGAATTTTGTAAATAATTATATGTCACCACTAATTAATATGTGATGCCCGTGTACTGTCCCAGTAATCAAGCAGCCTCAATCCTCACCACTAACACCAGTGAGGGGTGTGCACACTGGGAGGATAAACAGTACACACAGTAAAGTACAATTTCCCTTAAAAGCACACAGAGATCACAGTCAGTCTTGGGATGGTTTCTCCCTCTCTCTCCATATCCCCAATAAGACTCCCCAATGGCACAGCTATAGGGTTGAGATCTCAGCCGAGTGGTCAAACCAAACTCTTCAGCACCCTCTTTGTCCAACCAGTGCTTTGTGTCCCTGCCCAAGTAGCTCACACACGCACACGCACACACACACACACACACACACACACACACACACACACACACACACACACACACACACTTTGAGATTTGAATTATATAAAAACACACAGACATGCCTGGGGAAGGCTGGCACAGGACACTAGCTATGCCCCCTTCTACCCAGACTAAAAGGTAGTAATCACTGCCACTAACCACTACTTACTTATCAGCTACTTAAGGCCCTTCACAAAGGGTGACTAATTCTACTGAGTAATGTTACTGTCCAAATGGTAAGTGTGACCAAACTAAGACTATTCCAGAGTGGCCTATACAGTATCACCAAATACATGCAAGTACTTTAAGAGATAAATATCTCTTAAACAAAACCAGCCACAATTAAAAATGTTTAAATATATTTAATAATAAATAATAAAAGCACACGACAATATTCAATAACTCAGCACAGTGACAATAGAGTTCAGAATCACAGGAAATACTTTAAAACAACATTGTGAGGACAGTCTCACATAAATGTAGAAAACATCTACACTAATCTTGCTATCTATCTCTAAGAGAAACTATGTTCTAAATAACATACATACAGACCAAGACAAATGCTGGTGAGAGGATGTTTACAGATCCAAGACAAGATACAAAATGCACTGACTTTCTCTCTGAGATAGTACTTAAGTTAATAATACACATTACTGCTGAATCATCTCAGATTACATAATTCTTGTCACCTCTGCCTAAGTTTCCCAGGCTAGCAGGAACTTAAATTTTTAACATCTCTGTTAAAAATACTTATCTCTCAGGAGCTGATAATTCTCTTGCCTGAAACTGAAAGTCATAAAACAATTACCTAGGAAACCTGTACTTACATCTGTTTCCAGATAATAGAAAGATGCCTCTAGCCTAGACATCCTGTCTCATAGCTGAGATAAACTAACTTTAGAACACATCAAAACTCTTTACTTATCAACTTATTTTCTTAGAGTTTTTCACGTTAACTCTGTATGTCCCAATTTCTACTATGAAACCATACATTTGCATTGACAATACACATTTCTGCTCTTTTCCAGCGGGGTGCGCTGTATTTACAATCTTGAAGCTCAGTACAGAACATATAGTTTTCTTACATTTTTAAGGCAATCATACAAATCATATTACTGTTCACAAATGACATAGAATTATTTACAAAATTCTATCTAGCTAGGCTGGCAGTGTCACATTTCTATAAAAGTCATATTAATATTTTCAAGTGACATATAATTATTTACAAAATTCCAACTAGCTGGGCTGACAGCATCTCGGTTTAGCACAGGGAGCACTAACTATGAGGGAGCAAGGAGAAAAGGAGTAGTATTGTTGAAGCAAAAGAATTTGAGGATGAGTGTGAACATGAAGCAAGTAGATATGCATCAGTAAAGGATGACCTGTAGGGCTTTACAGTAGCCTAAGTAGCAATGCATTTACTCCCTCCGTACCACTATTACAACATTTAGACATATACTTTTAGAGATATAGCATTTTTATGAAGTGATTTTGTTAATTGCAAGGGAATGGAATATATTTCATGAAAAAGGAAGCTAGGGGCAGGAAAAATAAGATAAAGTAAACAAAACTGAATGGAAATATGCATGTTAATCGATTTACTAACTACATATGAACCCTGGAATAAGGAAATTTATACATATTACTCACAAAGCCATAAACAATGGTCACAAAAAGATAAGGTAATGGTAGCTAAAGAATATAAAGGACTATTTAGTTGTACTAATGTAAGCCCTACAAGAATATTTGACCATGCATACATAATACCTACCAAACAATTGACACTGGAACCAATTGACTCAAAACACTGGTGCTTTCCAACTTACTATTACTCACATATAAAAAGACTTAGAGATAGGACTAAATAAATATTATTACAAAAACTGACTTTTCTTGCTATAAAGCCAGAGACATGGAATGAATTTAAGAAAGACTAAAGGGAAAATCTACAATGATATACTGTTAACAAGAAAACAATAAGACAAGAGAGTGAAAGTCAGCCTTAAACAGACTTAATGAGATGAAGAGAAATCAATCCAATATTTCAGTAGATTAAAACTAGAAATGGAAAATTTATTAAAGAAACTTCAAAACAAAAAAAGATGAAAGAATTCTCTTTTAGCAAACAACAGTTGCAAGGTTATATAGTACAAATGCACCTCAATCCATCAGGTCAATTGCAGTTAGTGAATATGCAAATGCTTAAAGGGTAAATGGTATGACCATTTAACAAGTAAGGTAAGTGAGAAATTAGGAAGATTCAAAAATTATTATGAGCAGCTATACACCACATAATCAGACAGCATCCAAATGTTAATGAAAATAAGGGGACTCTTGAATTCCACAGATTTACAAAGTTTGGCTGAGGAACAGCAGAAAATATCGACAAAAGAGTTTACAGAGGAAGAGTTAGAAATGGATCAATCAAAGGGGAAATCATCAGGTACTGATGTTATTTCCATTGAGATATAAACACTTGCAAAGGACATAATAATCTCAGTGTGGACAAAATTAATAAATGCAGTTATCTCTACAAAAAAATCTCAAGATCATAGAAGGAGGGAGGGATTCATTTCAGTAATGCATAAAGAGGGGAGGGATCTACAACTGGCGTCTTCCTATGGATTTATTACAATTCTCAACCATGATTATAAAGTCTTTATGCCCTTAATGGCTCATTGCTTAAAGAATCTAATCCCTTAGTTAATTCACCCAGACCAGTGTGGATTTATAAAGGGAAAGGAAGCACTTGGCCAGCACAACTCCAGAACACACACCACAGTATGTCAGACCCACCCAATTCAGGGGCTGCTCCACCCAAACCAGTTCTAACTATCTATACCAACTCCAAGATCACATTACAGTGGGGAAAAGAGCACATTTGTGCTGTTGGCCAACTGCTTCCTTTCTTTAGTTAAATCTTTCATGGATGTGAATGTTCACAGAACTGAGCTTTAGATGATTTGGGGTCATTGAAGAAAGGTTCACAGAAGTGAATCTTCGACAAATTGATATAGGACCCACCGTATCAGAGCCTTTTGTTATAACTAGAGGTACCAGGCAAGGCTGCCCACTCTCTCCATTACAATTTGTGGTATACGTAGGACCCATAGCCCAAGATAGAAACTCTGGCACACATGATTTTGGATGGTGCAATTTAAATCTCAAATTAGTTTTGTGCGTGGATGACATTATACTAACCTTACCTAAACCTAGTAGCAATTTGGCTACATTAATAGAAATATTAGGTCAATTTGATAAGATTTCTTGTTATAAAATTAATATAGACAAAAAAGTTATCACAATGAATATGAGACACAGATTAAGATACAGGACAAAGTCATATACTTAGGAATATAATTAATGGGCAACAATAAATACTTGTTAGCACAAACATATGCCAAATTTTATAAGTCTATTAGAGAAAAACTGAATCAGTGGAAAAACATACACTTAGAATTTGACCATTGATTGGAAGTAATAATTTGTCATATACTGCCTCATATACTATATTTGGGGCAGGTCTTTTGGACAGAACATCAAAAGGTGGATTTGACCAAAATAAATAATCAGATGAGAGATTTTGTGTGGCAAGATGAATCTCAAAGGATCGCTTGGTCAAAGATGGCCATGACAAAAAAAGGAGGTCTAGGGGCAGTTGATAGAGGGAAATACAGTACCATACTCACATTACTGTTACATTTAAATGTCAGAGTCAAAAATGAGAAGTAAAATGGAAAGAGATATTACTGTTGAAATGGTCCAGGCTAGCACATAAATACCTATTAGAAATATTTTGGAATAGTAGTTTAGGAGCTGGCTGGCAAAACCTGAAAATTCATCAGAGAAAGAATACTGTAAACCTAAGAACTAATGCCACAATATGTTGCACTGGTGGTAGACAGACCAACTCTGCTCTCTAACCATCCTGGAGAGGGTGACTTTGTGAGGTGGGATGGGAAAATCAAAATTTCTCAAAGGGAAGATGTGGCTACACTGGTGAGTTTGTGAATGGCACCTTCACAGAGGATATTGGAAGATGCCCATAACGCTTGGCAGTCTCCTGTTGGGGGTGTGCTGGCATTCATTCAATTAAAAAAAAAGGTTTGCTTAGTAAATGCCTGAAAGAGCATAGTGTGATTTTATTTGTGCCAATAGGATTTAAGCCTCATGTAAATACACTGCATAGCCACTCCCATTCCCATTACTGCATTACAGTGACCATGAAACAGTGGCAGACCACTTTGCAATTAAGCCATGATAAAGGACAAATTATTATCCTACTAGAGATAAAAATTCAAAGTGGGATATTCCAGAGTGACTCTCTGTCACCACTGCTATTCTGTCTTGCCATTAACCGATTAAGCTGTCTACTTAACAGCTTAGGCCATGACTATACTTTGGCTCATAGAAAACAACAAAATGTAAAGACATCTCATCTTCTCTTTGTCAATGATTTAAAACTGTATAGCTCATCAGATGAGGAACTGAAAGCACAACTGCAAGTTGTCAAAATGTTTTTCAGATGATATAAGAATGTAATTTGGTCTTAATAAATATGCAAGAGCAACCTTTAAAGCAGGAAAACTGCAGCACCAGGAAAATATCAATTAGGGATAAGAATGTGATATAAAAGAACTTGAGCAAAAGGGAGTGTATAAATATTTGGGAACTGATGAAGGATCAACAATAAAACATGAACAAATTCAAATAAAACTTAGTAAGGAATACTTTAGAAGATGTAAATTAATCCTGAAAGCAGCGTTGACATTCAGGAACAAAATCCAAGCTATAAACCAATTTGATCTTGCTGTCCTAACTTACAGTTTTGGAGTGACTGACTGTCCCCCAAAACATGTTGGATAGATTAGTTAGGAAAACAAGAAGGATGCTTCATGCTCACCAAATGATTTATACAAATTAGTGCACACCAAGATTATATATTCCCCGTTCCGAAGGTGGGATGGGCCTCCTTGAAATTTATTACATGTATAGATCTGCAATAGTGGGACTCCACACATATCTGCTGACCTCACAAGACCCAAACATAGTGAAAGTTTTGAAACATGAGGAAACTAAATCTTGGTTGACTTCTCTGCTTAATCGAGCAGCAGTATATCGGTGTCAAGCAGGAATGGAAGTCAAACCAGAAGTAGATAAAAATCAGGCAACAGCTGAATATGCCAAAAACAAAAGAAAGAATATAAGGTGAAGGACCAGATGAGAAGGCAAGAAATGTGGAAAATGCATATGTTGCAAGTATAGAAAACTTCTGGAAGAACCTCATGTTGATCAAGAATGAACACAGGAATGGTTAAGAAGAGGGGTTAAGGAGAGGCGAATTTAAACCAAGAGATGAAAGGTTAATATTGTCAGCCCAAGATAGGGGCTGCATACATGTTAATTTATAAAGTCAAAAGTGGTAGAAACAGACAGATGAAGGTTTTGTAAAACCAAATTGGAAGCAATCGCACACCTCATTGCAGGCTGTGACATACTAATGGCAGAAGGGCTGTATACTGGAAGGCATAGTAATGTGGCAAGATTGTTGCACTGGAGATTGTGCAAACATTATGGAATTGAAGTGGATGAAAAACACTAGAAACATGAGCCACAAAGCATCATAGAAAATGATGAAGTTTACATTACATGGGGTCATCCATTACCAACAGTTCAAGAGATAGATGCTAGAAAACTGGATATAGTGGTCCATAAAAAGAAGACAAAAGTAGCATTGATTATTTAAATTGCCACACCCTGTGACTAAGTGTCTTGCATACAGAGAGACACAAAGTCATAAAATATCAGGATTTGCAGTCAGAAATGAGAACTATGTGAAAGAGAGATTACCAGACATTCCACTAGTAGCAGGAACAATGGGTTTTATAAAAGATAATCTACAATCATATTTAGATATGTTACCAATACATATAACGCCATACTGGGCACATTGCAGGTGCTGCAAAGAGCACTCTTGGCTGACATCAAAGATTGAAACAATGCTAATTTCATGAACTTCAGTCATACTTTGACTTAGGAATGGGGTCCAGTCCCATCATGATATCAGAAATCTAAAAGATTTGAAGAAATTAAAAAAGGGATAAACCTGAGAACTGATGCCACAATATATTGTGCTAGTGGTAGACAGACCATTTCTGTTCTCTAACCATTATGGAGAGGGTGACCTTTTGAGGTGGCATAGGCAAATCAAAAGTTTCTCAAAGGCAAGATGTGGCTGCACTGGTGAATTTGTGAATGGCACCTTCACAGAAGATATTGGAAGATGCACATAAGGATTGGCAGTCTCTTGTTGGGGATGTGCTGGCATTCATGGCCTCTAATAAATAAATAAATAAATAAGTTTGCTTAATAGATGCCTGAAAGAGCATAGTGTGATTTTATCTGTTCCCTTAGGATTTAAGCCTTATGTAAATACACTGCATAGCCACTCCCGACATTGTAAGCATGCATTCATCAGTATAACACATGTGTTTAATGTAACCATTTGAAATGTCAGAACCTGCTTCAGAGACTCCTAAAATACACAGATTGAATGGCTGAAAAAATGGACTTGCATGTATTAAGTGTGAGACAGCCATTTCTTGGAATATTCCCTTTTCTCTGCGGTACAGCAATGTGGAAGTTGGTATATATAAGTTGGAGGGATTTGGGGCTTGCCCCCACATCAGGGGGTGCAGCAGATTTTCTCAGCTGCAATACTCTAAATGAGAAGAGTGGGGTTCCATCTTAACTCTTCTCTTACATTTTTGGGTTTTTTTTTTTTTGTGTCAGCACTTGATGTTACAAGTGCCTACATTTCAGTAGGGAGCCACATTCCATTGTGTTTGCATGGATTTTCTTTTGGTACACAGTTTCCTTGCACCTCACAATAATATTCTGGTTGACTGACTTATCTAAGTTGTTTGTACACACTAACACACACACACACACACACACACACACACACACACACACACACACACACACACACACGAGCATGGCAGATTCAAATGCCCTGGGATTGATTAACAATTGTGCTCGCTTCATGTGACGCCTACCTGACTGCAGCACATTAGCAGGATGAGCATCAGCGCTCATTGAACATACATGCTGCTTGTTGCACTTACATAATCCCAAACACTGTTGCTGACCATGAAACAGTAGTGGGAGCTTGAACACACAATGTAAATAAACATACTTGCCTGTAGGCAAATGTATTATGTGAGAATGCATGCACAGCAAGTGACTTGCCTTCACTTTAAGATTGTACTGTACTGTAAACCTGTACTGTAAGCATGTCGATACAGGGGACATCCAATTGGGATAATTTATACAGAATACAATGTGAACATTGCAGGGGTAATTATGAGAGGAGGGTAAATGGAAAAAAAATGTACTCGTTTAATGTATTCAGGTGTGATGATGCCAGAAAGAAACATTTTTCAATAGGAAGACATCCATATTGATGGTAATAATAAATAATCTTGTTTGCAACTGTGTACCCTTATACTTAACTTAAAAACAGATATGACGACAATACATGTGAGAGAATGCAGTGCAACATTGTAAAAAAGGGGATTAAATGTGATATTAATGTTGATAACATGCCGAGGTGAGATAAAAATCAATAAGTACAGTAGATACATTTTCCGACTTTCACATGCAGTGCAGTTACTGAATATGACTTGTATATGAGATAACTGACTATATTGCTGTATCTTCCATCCTGTATAAACAAGGCATGTGCCATACAGCAGCTGTGCCATGCACAGCTAAAAGGGACATGTTTTAACATTTGTCAATGGACAACCGTAGATGGGGCTATATTACAGACACATGTTTTAGACAAGCAAATGTTTTATATAAGTGTGTTCTAAACAATAATATAATAATAATCAAAATACACAGATGACCAATGGCAGCCCAGATATGATGACATTGCACTACTTCAAGGTTAATATTTATAACTGGAGCTCATGTAATACAAGATTATACTGGGCATGCTCAGAACACATTACAGCGAGCACTGCCATAACAGCATGTAAACAACACAAACACATATATTGTTTGCATTAATATTAAATAAATAAATAAAAGCTGAGAAAAATAACTTTATAAAGTATTGTCTGTCTAATATCATTATTTTCATAAAATGTTACCCTTGGCTGGAACTGAACAGTAAGCTATGTAAGCACACCAACTACAAACGTGCATGAATCACATGGGTCACAATGAAAGTCTTAACAAAGCTGTGAGACCCCACCTATGTGAAGTCCTTACATCATATGATTTTGTTGCAATTTATATGACATATAAGGGCTAGAAGAGAGTTCTGTCACTGTAATTGTATACATTATTACACTTGTGGATATCAATCATGCATAACAGCAGTAGGACATGCAATGCTTACAGTCAGTGAATGTGGGTTTAGAACAACTGACTATGTGATGACTGAAGCTACGTGATATTGGAAAAAATTAATGCACAATGATGCCACCGGTGCTATAAGAGTATGAGATATTTTTGTCTTTGAAACCATGACATCATTTTATTGCTGCAAGGGAGATGTGTGCCTGTCATTTCCTCAAAATGATGCTGCTGAATGTGCATTTCTCACACAATATCACCTGCTGCTACATATACCCAGACACACAAGATGCATAATACAATCATCAGTGTGATGGAAGAATGGTAATCAGGCACAATGTGTGGATAATCATGGATTCGAACACATGCCTTAATTAGGCACAAGCATACAGAACATAATGTCATGTCTTCAGTCTACAGGAAAAGCCTTAGTAGTTCTCAAGGGAAAGATAAATGCCATCCTGTGATATCATCATTATCAAAAAAGCATGTATTTGCGAAAAATGAGCAGAAATCATTGTAATAAGAATTACAAGATACAGGACACTGGCTAAATTGCACTCACCACATGAGACATTCTTTCAGTTGTGACAGTGCACTTTGAATGGATGACATCACCATTTTTTCATACATTGATGTTCTTCTAAAGAATGTATGAAGGCAGTTGATGTGCACAGTGACACCATGCATCTACACATACTACATGCATTGCAAGCCTTTTCTACACAGCATGATAGACAAACACCCACAGACAACAGTCCATCACTGCTGGATTCAAACTTCCTCCCTCTGCACTTATGCAGTTTAGAAAGCACAGTATCAGCAGCCAGTGCCGCAGGGTAACTCATGGAAGCACTTTGATGTGGTTCTTTTTTTGAAGGCATGTTGTAAGCATCATGTTTACAAAAATGTTTATTGTCTTGGGATAATACAAATCTATAGGGTAATCCTCTACAAGGCAAAATACATCACTTAATTGGATTTTTACATAAGGAGTGTTATTACAGAGACAATTGTACATGACAGTACATACACTGCCATTATTTACCCAGTATTAGATTTGAGTCCGATATCTATCTAGTTACACCATCTATACAAAACGAAATTAGCCATAAGTGCCACAGGAGATCCCTGAGCTGTAAGAGTACAGTGTGCAATTCTGATATGCTGACCTCATCAGTGGGACAGAGAGAAGATGTTTGTGGTAAACATGGGATAATGGGTTAGAGGAATACTCTTCCACGTTAAAATCTTCTACTAAGTGGAAGCTGATACAGCATGACTGTTCAGGAAGCTAGATGTAAATGACATCGAAGCCACACACACGCAAGTTCCCCTTTGTGAGATTTGAACCTCTAACCTATCTAATTATAAAATCTAAAGAGCACAGTATTAGCCAAAAGGGACACAGAGCAAGCCTGACTCTTAAAGGAAGAGACTGCACTTTTGTCATTGTCATTGTGCTGCAGATAAGTTTAAAAGTGGGATAAACTGCAGAGAAGAAGTTTGTGTTAAAAATGGGATAAACTGCACAGAGAGCTGTGTTCGACATTAATTTTTTTTCCTGAGTGGAAGTGGATACAGCACACCTGTAGTTGAAAAATTACTTCTATGACACCAGAACCACACAGGCAACTGGGTTCAAGAGTGACAGATTTGAACCACCTAACAAACTAGAGTGCACTTTTGACAGGCTGACTTCATCACTGTGTTGCATAGAAGATTTTTGTGGTTAAACTGAGATTAGGGGATGGCGGAATACTCACTCCAGTTATTTTTTCCCCTGACTGGAATTTGATTTAGTGTGTTTATTCAGGAAGCTACGTGCACCTGACATCACAGTCACACATAGGATGCCCCAACATCAAGAATGGAACCTCCTAGCTATCTAGTTATGCAATCTAGAGAAAATAGTATTAGTTTGAAATGCCACAGGAAAGGTCTGACTCTTAAGGTGAGAGAGTGCACTTTTGGCACAATGATGTCATCAGTGTGTTGTAGAGAAAATGTTTGTGTTAAAAGTGGGATAAAGTATAGAGAGAGCTGTGTGCAAAGTTAAATGTGTTCTCAGTGGATGTGGATATAGCACATTTGATATTGAAGTGTTACTTATCTGCCTCTACACCACTTGCAGATACATAACAAGTTTTCCACAATGAAAATTGAATCTCCTGCTATCTATTTACACAATCTAGAGAATATAGTATTAGCTGCAAGAGCCACAAGAGAAGTCTGACTTTAGCAATGTGAAAAAGAACATTTGTAATTAGCAAAGTTCCCTTTTTGGAACAGCTGGTACAATTCATTACAGATTTTGGGGCAAATGCATTTGCAGGGAAAGGCCAACCTAATAGCTCTGTGATAGTCCCATGTAATGGTAGACTTCTCCGCTAACATTTATGTACTGCCCTTCATGTACAGTGTGTTAGTGTGAGGGACATGTACCTGTATCACAGTATGTGATGCCACAGATACCACAGATACAAACTAGAGAATTATCAGTCAAGCACTCCTGCTAATTCATTCCAGGATAATGTCACACTTGTCTCATGTTTGCACAATGTGCATTGACAATACAAATAGACACTTCTTAAACGGGACAGTGCATGGCAGAATAACACTGACGGATTATGTGTCAATGGGTTAATCGGCATTGTAACACAGTTGTAAATGTATCCATTGCAGTGCAGACATACATTAACAGACTGACTTAACTGAATTAATATCCCTAAGAAATCCAGATAACTTATTGCCAAAATTCAATACAGACATGCAGACATTATGCAATTGAAACACATAATTATTTGTTGTAAATTGTTTTTGTTTAATCTCTTCCTGAAGTGCCACACTGCCAAACTGAGTTACACTACTAATGGCAAAGTATTAGCACATGCATAATCATATACCGAGGTGTTGAACTTATAGTGGGAATTAGCAGTAGTCTATAATGCTTTGTGTTGACTTTTGTGCAAAGAAGCATTTCCTTTTTTTTTTTTTTTTTAAAGACAAAGAAGCTTTTCTGAGGGAATACAGAATATATATGTGTTAGGGTCATGTTTCAGGTACCATGATTTACTTGTCATGACAATTGCAGTTAACTAATCCTCATATGTCTGCTACAGATATATTATGAAACACATGAGGGACCAAGCATGTTATTGCTGGTGGAAACATGGCTTATGAAAACAATGAGGCTTATTAGATGAAACAGAAGGGTCAGGAAGAGGTGGGCAGTTGGTGACAGGAATACACAATGCAAACATACTAACACATTGGTTCATATTTCAGTTCTGCACATCTTGGTTTATCATCATAATTATTCAGACAAGATCTGTACAAGACAGTATTCCCAACAGGGAACAAGCACATTAATACATCAGCAGGTCAACGGTGTGTTAGAAAATGTGTAGCCAACAGTTACACCCACAGGAGTCATACAAAACATTCAGCAACACTGTCATAAATCTGGATTCGAGCCTTGACAGTATTCCAAAACAAACCTACGGACCTGAGTATTATCTAACCACACCATATTGGAACTCCTACTTTAATATGTTCAAATATATCAACAGATTGTAGAAAAGGAGAAAGTATGTATTACTTTTCATTACCCTCATGGCAACGGTGTGCTGTACATTCAACTTTTCATCTTGTCCAAAAGAAGATTAAGTTGAGTAAATATAGCTAAACACAGCAATGTGAAATGAACCACAGTAATGTGGCCAAAGGCAAAAACTTACCAGATTTCCACATAAGCTGTGTACTTCCATGTAGCCTGATTTGCAGTTGGTACTCACCAGACATTTCTCAGCAGAGGAGGAAGATGAATTGCACAGAAAGGAGAAGATACATATGGTGAGAGGGAGGCAGGGAATAAGCAGCTTATGACAGAAGCAGGATAATGCTAGCTTATAAAAATATGTAGGAAACAGCTACGCATAAAGTACTGTACTAAAAACAGTCAGTGACACTTAGCTAACTTAGCTAATGCCTGCATTAGAACCCTTAAACGTATACAAAAATCTGAGCTCTTTCTCATCACACCAAATAGGAACTCCTACTGCACACACTTTAAAATAACACAATTGAAGGACAGTGTCAACTTACTGAAGCAGTAGAGGTGAACAGAGAGAGCAGACACATGAAGAGAGGAATGGCAACAGTGTGTTTGTGGGATATGTAGGATCATCTGTATGCTGTGTAATTCTTGCTTATTTCTTCATTATTAAGCTGTCATACTCTGTACAATAAAGTGCTTGTTATAGATAGCAAGACGGCATAGGAAAGTGCTACACTATTGAAATAGGGGTCTATATTATAAGCATGAAAAGACTAAACCGCAAATGTTCACATGAGCGAAAATGCCGGGAATCGATAGTATGATTGTGGGGTCATGTTACAGTGAGGAGTAGGATATATGCCCTTTCCTCACTGTAGTGCGACCTTGGAGTTAGAATATATAGTTAGCTGGGGTGTGGGGGGCACAGCCCCCCACAATAGCAAGTTCGATTACCAGCATTTTCGCTCATGTGAGCGTTCGCGGTTTAGTCTTTTCGTGCTTATAATATAGACCCTTAAAATAGCATGCTAATGAAATGTTGTACATGGACAGAAATACAGATGTTTGCAGTTAAACATATGATAGGAATATAAAATGTCATGAAATGATAATTTGACTTAATGCTGTAATTGAACACATGACATTATGCAAAACCATCAGTCTTCAAACGGGAATTATCTCAATGTGTCACATATGAACTTCTAGTTCATTGCATCCAGCAGCCTAAGAATGGTTAAAGTAACTGTTTCACAGTAGTGCCTTTAGTCTGCCTTTATTCTATATTCCTATAGTGCAGTAGATTTAAGCACATTTAAGTGAAAGTAACCACACTACTGAGGCTCAAGTTAAATTCATTAACTATCACTCTGCACTGATGTGTGATGCCATCCCCTGTGCAAATGATGAGGACAGAAAGTGAAGGCTCGGCCATATGTGTTGTATGTGATTCTATTTTTTGACCAGATTAAACATAAAAGGGCTTGATAGGACAGTGGTGAAAATGGGGGTGGCAAGCAGAGGTTAGGACTCAGTGGAAAGAATACAGGAATTTGCAGGAGGATGGTGGGAGAGCACCATAGCTATCCACTTGTTTATAATATAAATGTAGAATTTTACAAAGAATTTCATGACTTTGGAGAGTCACCACACCAGGGATGGTTGACAACAACAGAAAAAATGTTGTGTAGCCAAATGGACCAAATCAATTGTGTCAGGATAGCACATAGATTACATAGGTGAAGTGGAGAGCTATGCATGGGGCATAATTATTTTTTTGAGACAGGTGCCTGTTTTTTTTTCTTTTTTTTGGAGAGAGTGGAATATTGGAAAAGGTACTTAGGAATGAGAGAGTCAGGTAGGTAGGGTAGGTTATTTGGCAGGCACAGACTTACAAGGCAAACAAGATGGACAGGGATGGTGACACCATGACTAGTGATAAATAGATAGACAGATAGATAGATAGATAGATAGATAGATAGATAGATAGATAGATAGATATATGACCTCACAGCTGCATCTACATCCTGCTGAGAACAGTGAGAATCGAGCCCTCCCACTCATTATTGTTATCACTGTCTCCTGTATGAGCTGCTTGGATCAGAGCTAGACATGGGACTTGACCTTTTCATCCCTGCTGATTTGGACACTGAGGGCCCTCTCCTTCATGCCCTCCACCAGTACTGTCAGGTCCTGTCAGGTGATAAAATTGCCTCCTCCAGTACTGCTGCTGCCTGAGGGTATCAATGTACCAACAGTCAGACCAGAGCTACCTAACATAGGTGGAGCAGGTTAGGCAGGGGTATTGAATATAATGTGGACACGTTGTGACCCAGATGTGCTGGGTGTCTCTGCCCCAGATGTGCTGGGTGTCTGTGCTACCTGTGGTAGTGCCACTGCAGCTATCTGCCAAGGTATTGTGGGACAAACTTCAGTGGTAAGTCTAGCTCTGGGTGCTGACAGTCTTTTTGTTTTCAGCAGCAGTGTATAAAAAATAAAAATAAAACAAGGAGAGTTAAATGCTAGGGAGAGGCAAAAAACAGATAATTAGATAAATGGCATGTCATATTACTCAATTATTTCAATACATAAAACAATATGAGAAATACATAAGTACACCGTAGCCACATCCAGATACAATGGGAAGCCATGACTGTGTCATAAAATCAGTCAATCCCAATGGTATGATATAAATAAAATAATCATGTATTTCACTGTGCCATGTCAGATATTTGCTTTCTAAAGTAATAACTGCATTTACAGATACTGAATTATTAATGGCATGCAGTATTAAAGTTAACATATCTTATAAATAGTAGCCTATAAAAAGAGAATATCTGTTTGTAGGTCCTGAACCAACAAACAGCTAATCTGATGTACTCATTGCCTAATGCAATAACCAAGAGCTATTGGAGTATGCATGTATGCTTGATATTAGAGTTAAGGTATGCCTGCTCAAGATGATAGACAGTGATGGACTGAGAATACTTCTGTGCTTTGCAATCAAAACTGATGCATGCTTATCCCGTGCCTCTCTGAGGTGAGTTAGTCTTTCCTGATACATCTCACAGTTGTCTGCAATCTCTGCTGCAGCTGTACAGTAGCAAACAATATATGTATGAAAGTATAATGAATTACTGCATTAGCTGACTAATGAATGCCATATCATAGAGAAGTTATGGGTCACTATAATTACATTACTGATAGGTGTTTGCCATCTTAAATTTATCCTCCCACTGGCTAAGGTGGTCACTTTTTCACTGCTTCATGTCACTATAGCAGTGATGGCATTGTTTCCTGGAATGTGGGATATTAGTTGCATTAGAGACAACCTTGACCAAGCTATTCCATGCTTCAGCCTCATACTGAGACCCTATATATTCCCACTGCAGTAGCATCTTGCTGTAGCATTTCCCGAAGAGTGCCACAAAAATCCTAGATTCCACATCACCGCAAGTTTGTGCTCTAAATAGAAGACCTTCTCTACCATTCTCAGCCATGTTAGTAGCAGTGAAGCCAGAAATATGGGTCTGAAATGGCACCCAATTCAGATCTTGCATGTAACAGCTTGTGTGGAAAGATGCACAGCCTTGCCAACTGCATTTGCACAAGAGGAAGCACAGCAATGGCTTGCCAATTACATGGACAATGAGTACATCAAGCAGCAGCAAAGGTGTTAAAAATGCAGTGGCATCTGGTTATGTATGATGTTCACACTGTTGAGACATGTTCCATTGTTAAACCCTGGTATGCCTTACCTGGATGTTTGGAGGAAAAATGGTATAACTTCTGACATATTGCCATGTTGGGAGTTAGACTCTGGTAAGAGTGAGCAGTACCACCTGGAAATGAAACCCAAGAGAAAAAAGAAAGATACAATTTAAAATTTTGCTGATTAACCATCACTGCCATAGGACAGCTTACTTAAGATGATAATTTCAAGCATCATAATGTAAGACTGAATGCGGAAGTAATGAAGTGATACTTGTGCATCTGTGACCTTAGTCATGGGACTGCATTTCTATGTGAAAGGCATTGTTTGTCTTTATAAATACATCTCAGATGCATGCATTTGCATGAGCTGAGTAAGGCATGAGGCTTTAGGTTGCATACATACATAATAACACCTACTGTCATAAACACATACATACTTATAATGGAAGAACAACCAGCTAGTCAGCCGATCTCAGGAACTCTAACAACACTTTTATTTAACCAAAATACAAAGTCAAAGTTAAGCGTTTCTTCTATTTACAAAGACATTATCAGAACTGTGACATTTAACTAAAACTCATCCCTTTTGAGCTACATGAACTACGACACATACCCATAGAACTCAAACAAAAAGGATAACATAAAAGGGCACATGAAACATTTAGTTAGAATCATATCTCCAGTAAAAATACATAAGCCCAAGGGACTATTATCACACCATAAAAGCTTGTTTTTTAGTTCCCTTGAAATTAAAATGTCATCATTGAGACCAGGTGAATTGGCTGCATTGAGTCTAATTTGCCAAAACATTTCCTGGTTCAAAAGTTTGTTTTGCCAGAATTTTCCAAAATGTAGTTCTTAAGAGACTGATCACACTGCAGCATGTACCAATTTTTCCGCATAATAGATTCAATCACCTTGTTGTCCAAGGTGCAGTGCAGAACCATATTGGTGTGGCCACTAAATTCTGGATCTTCTTGCCCTTTGTAAATATTGGCAAGTTTTTGTAACCTTTTCTTGATAATTGGTGTATATCTACAATCGCTTTTCATCCAAACCTCGTCGAAAACATTTTCTAATAGTAGAGCAAAATAAAACCAGTGGTACGCCAGGCAGAAGAACAGTCAAAACCACAGTATTCACTTCACGGTTTAATAGGATCCAAGGATAGAGTAAGCGCTTTCACGTTGATCAGCAATGCTTCATCAGACTTTAATAGTTACAAACAGTTCTTAACATTTAAATAGCACTCTCAAATAGTTCATTAGTCAAACCAATCAGCATTTAAAAACACAGTACATCCATGCTACTAGTATTCAAATACAACGAGAGAAATAGGACACATTTAAAATAAAAACACATTTCAAATATAAACCTAATATAATATGTTTGGTAAAAATCTCCTGTATATAACAAAACTAAAATTGTTAATAGCATATTCAAATGTCTCAAGTAAAACAAATACATTCCAGTGAAAAAAGTCACTTGTCAAAAGACACTTGTTAGAAGATGATTGATGACAACTTCAATGCAAATTGTCCAAAAAACATAGCACAAAACTATTTTAATGACGTATGGACGAGCTACAAGGAATGGTTTGAGTGACACTTTGTCATTCAAACCATAACCCTGATGTGCCTGTAGCCTGATAATCCACCTATTCTCCAATTCCTCTGTACGATTCTTAACATTACCTAGCCTATATGTTTTCTTTACTAGTTGTAAAACCCTAAATCTAAACTTATGCTTAAGGCCATTTTCTAGTACATGTTTTGCAAGGGCATTATTGGTGTTTTCCTTACTAATGGCATAGAGGTGTTCCCTAATACGTTCTCGCAAAGTCCTATTAGTCATTCCCACATAGAAACATTTGCAAATCTGACATTCTGCTAAGTATACCAGATCACGGGATCTGCAATCTGCATAAAACCTGAAACTAAACTCTCGTCCCGTGGTCGGGTGTATAAATTTATTATCATTAGAAATATATGTGCATTGGTTGCATGTTCTACATGCAAAAGTCCCTGTTCTCTGTGAGGACAAAGTAGTTGTACTATGTGCAGGCTCATAACATAGAAGTCTTTTCAAAGACTTCATGTTTCTATAGGTTACACCTGGTCGCACATCAACTAAATCCTTAATCCTCTCATCTATTAATAATATTTTCCAATTATTTTCAATAACTTGCCTTATTTGTGTGTTCCTATTTGTATAGGGAATGACTAATCTATTGTTTTTATCATTCCTATTGTTATTCCTGCCATCTTTAGTGCCTTTTGTGTTACTGGTTTCTACTAGATTCGAACCTTGTTGTCTTAAAAAAAATGGTGTTGCTTTATCTGCCCTATGTTTAGTGCAATAATCAACAGTTTCATAAATTTCTGTCTTATCATATCCTCTGCTGAGGAAATTTTCTTTTAACACATCCTGTTGGTGTTCATAATCTTCATGTCTGGTGGTTAATCTAGAGACCCTGTATGCTTGGCTCTTAATAATATTAGGATATATATGCCTAGGGTGCATACTGTCACGATGTAACAGATTATTTTTCCAACAGGATTTCCTGTACATAACTGTATCAATGCCATCATTGCCATTGCTAACTGTAACATCAAGAAATTGGATACTAGTTGATGAATAGGTGTATTCAAAAAACAAAAAACTGGTGGTGCCATTGATATAGGTTAATAGATCTTTCAAACCATCCACTGTACCGTTCCATACTAAAAACACATCATCTACAAATCTTCCATAATATTTGATGTGGTCAGCATAAATCCTGTTGTTCAACAAATATATGCTCTCCCAGTACGCCATGACAAGATTGGCGTACGAATTGGCACAGGGTGTGCCCATAGCAACACCCTTGCCTTGTAGATAATATGTGTTGTCATGGCATAGTACATTATTCTCCAAAACCAGTTCTAAGATCAACATCAGTTTAATAACCTGATTATCGGGGACTCCTTGTTCTAGTAATAATAACCTCACATATTCAACCCCTATGTTGTTGGGAATGGATGTGAAGGGAGATCTCACATCTAAGGTAACTAAAAAATCTGTGGTCATAATAGGTTTTATCATATTAGATTCTGCAAGGTTTACAAGAAATTGTTGTGTGTCCCTTAGTATTTGTTTTATTTTACCTAGTATAGGCTTGAACTGTTTGTCCAAATAAATAGACATTGGCTCTGTTAACCAACCCCTGCTAGACACTATAGGTCGCAAGGGAGGATCAAACATATCCTTGTAAATCTTGGGACGACCCCTGAAGGTGGGAATCAGGGGTTTCTCAACCAAAAAATAATTATATAACCCAATATCAATGACATCACTTAGCATAAAATCATATAGACTACCATGCACATTATTGATCAACTTATTTAAACTTGCACCATTAAGTATACTATATGTCGTGTCATCCACTAGCAACAAATTAATTTTATTAATATATTCATCCTTGTTCATAACAATAACGGCTCCGCCTTTATCAGCTTGTCTAATTATTATATCCATATTATTTTGTAAGCTTGATAATGCTAGGCTATCATCTTTATTCATATTATAAAAATCTGGTTTAACATCTTTTCTAGCATATAGATCAAACAAATCTTTCTCACATGCTCGCTCAAATGCTTCCAAAACAGGATTGGAAGGTGGTATAAAAGTAGAAGGCTTCTTAAATGAGTTAACTACAGGTATATTCCTGTTGTCATCACCAAACAACAATTTTAAAGAAATATTTCTAGTAAAAAATTTTATATCTAGAATAATGTCTGTAACATCGGTGTAACTCGATGGTATAAAACTAAGTCCTTTACTAAGGACGCGTAACTCAGAGTCAGTTAACGCATACCTGGAAATGTTGTATACTAAATTTTGGTGACTGGTCTCAAAGTTCTCTTCTGTTGTTCCAATAACTCCTCAGTATTCTTTCTTTTCCTTGCTTGATGATGAGGAGACCACGTTTTCCTTTCCTGTTGATGAAATGGAAGCAGAAAAACCAAGGAATCACTTAGTCCCAAAGAGACAGCTCCTCCCAAAGGAGCTGTAGTGGAAGAAGAACAAGGTGGTTTCTTCCGTAAATCGTTATCAGCTGTATTATCTGTTGGATCTGATAGAGGTACAGGCGATAGCGCACTGATGTCATCATTATCACTGCAGCATGTACCAATTTTTCCGCATAATAGATTCAATCACCTTGTTGTCCAAGGTGCAGTGCAGAACCATATTGGTGTGGCCACTAAATTCTGGATCTTCTTGCCCTTTGTAAATATTGGCAAGTTTTTGTAACCTTTTCTTGATAATTGGTGTATATCTACAATCGCTTTTCATCCAAACCTCGTCGAAAACATTTTCTAATAGTGTTGAAGGGTAGCCTCTATCCAAAAACATTGATTTTAAGGAATTAAACTGTTCCAGACATTTCTCATTATCAGAAATATGTCAGGATGCTCTAATGAACTGGCTTTTAATCCTCCCTTTCTTTTGGTGAAAGTGGTGGCAACTGGTGAAGTGGAGAAATGTATTACAATATGACGGTTTTCTGTAAATTTGTTTTGCTAGTTCTCCATCCATACACTTGATGATCATGATGTCTAAGTAGTTGATCCTTTCCAGATTACAGCTGTGGGTACATTTTAAAAATGAGGTACAGTTTTGTAGCTGATGGATAAATTCATCCAGTTGTTCCACAGTACCTTTCCAGATAATTAACAAATCATCCAGAAATCTGACGTAATCCACACACAGGAAACAAATGAAGGTTCAAGAACACAAAGTCTCCAAAGCGAAAAAAAGTAAAAATAGGTTTATTATTTTGCCACTAAACAGTATGATACAAAAATAAACCGTTTATTTTTGTATCATACTGTTTAGTGGCAAAATAATAAACCTGTTTTTACTTTTTTTTCGCTTTGGAGACTTTGTGTCCTTGAGCCTTTGTTTGTTTCCTGAGTTGCAGTTTGGATTTGTTTGTTTGGATTACTTAGTAATCCACACACAGCTCATAAAATGGAAGTTTAAATAAGGTTTCCAATTCCCATCTCAGGAGAACAGCATTTGCAAACTTGGGGGCACAGGTAGCCCCCATAGCAACACCAGTGAACTGTTTGTAGCACTCCCCTTCAAAAGTCAAAAAGTTGTTGTTTAAAACAATTTCCATCAGTTCAATTGCTAGAGTACAGTCTGTGTTAGTCAGGGTCCCATGTTTGTTGACTATTTCCTGGAACTACTCCAGTCCCACGTCATGTGGTATAACAGTGAATAAGCTTTGCACATCACAGGTGACAAACATATAGTCCATTCCCATTTTCATATTCTTTAATTTATCCAACAGGTCCTATGAGTCTTGTACTATGTGTGGAAAAGATTCAAAAGATCTTTTAATTTATGGTAAACAAACTTGGCCAGGCATTCTGTAACTGACCCTCTAACTACCACAACAGGGAGAAGGGGAAGATCACCAGGACTGGAGTATATTTTAGGTATAACAAAAGTACTCAGAATGCTAGGATGATCCACCCTCAAAAATTTTACAGACCCTGTGATATTGCATCAAACAATAGCAACTCATCCACGGCCATTTTAATTTCCCTATTGGCAATGTTAATCTCGTTAGTTGAAACAATACTATACACTTCACCATCTTGTAAGAGGTTGTTCATATGGCTGGAATAATCTAACCAGTCCATAACAACCAGTCCCCTCCCTTATCAGGTTTCATACACCTAATAGTCTTATTGTTTGTAAGTCAGTTTACAATTACTCTGTCCTGTTTAGAAATATTCTAAATGTTTCTGTTAGTCTTACTTTCCAGAAGGTCCCATATCTCCCTTTTACATGTCTTCTCAAAGACATTCAAAACCAGGTGAAGGTGTGGGCTAGCAATGCTTTCCCTTTTGTATTTGCTTTCAGCGTGGGACCCAAGATCACCAGTGTCCCTGAAAAGTATCTGAAAGTTGAGTTTACGTGTAAACATTTTAAGATCAAGTATAGTGTCCTTGACACTGGCCCTTGTAGAAGGTATAAAGTTATATCCCTTCAAAAACAATTTGTGGTAACTACATCAGTGAAATTATAAATGTTAAAGTCAAAGAATGAAGTAATATTTAACATACCATTTGTAGGAAATAAAGCACCATCTTGAATGAGGGAATCAGACATTATCACCTAAGGTTCTGAACAGTTTGCCTCTTCCTCTTGTTCCTTGAGTTCTTCTAGCCTTGAAGTTTCTTCTCCAGGTGTTTCACCACCTGTTTGTTGGCCAGCTTCTCTGACCTTCTCGGGGGGATTTCCTCTAAAGGGGCTTCAGCTTCATGTTCATTACTGGAAAATGTAGCACCACTCTTGTTCACAGAAATTTCCAAGGATGATTTACCTGAGGGGAGGGGGTACATGTTTTTTTTCCTGTAATCTTGGTTGTCTCTAAACAGTTTTTTGTCTTTCCTGTTTTTCCTTTTGATATGCGAGAAATAAATAATTACAAGAAAAATACTGTGCGCATCATACATGTAGTATGTGCATGCTACATGAAATATAATCAGTATAATGTTTTACATAATTTATACACATTATATTGGGCTTCTATAACAGGTAGTAGTGGCACATTTCTTGCAATAAACAAAGTTATAATAATGAGGTGTATTTACTGTGACATTCCTGTGCAAAATGTGGAGACAAATGGCATTCTGACCCCATATGTAAAACTATCAGTCAAATGGATTCAACCCCACAGCAGCTGTCTTTGGAATTTATGATCACTGCACTTGCACCTTGTGTCACATCCAAAGTTACCTGACAGGGTGAATTTATTCAATGATTGCTACCCAGAGTGCTGACAGCCACACACTGCCACCAGACTTTTATGCACTACAAAAGGCAGCCTAAATTAAATTTTTACTTTTCTTCCTTAGGCAATGCACCATGTTTGTGCACTGCTGAGCAGAGAGCAAATGGAAAACACATTATAAAAAAAAAATGAGAGAGAATAAACTGATAGTAAAATGAATTCAATCAATGGGCATATATTGCAATGACAAGAGCAAGAAGTGCATTTCAGTGACATCATCCTTCTCACATCCAGGGGTGTAGCTAGGATTTTCAAATTTGTACTCATAGCTCTCAAACTGCTACCCCCTCCCCAGCCAAGCTACGGCCATTCTCGTAATTCACGGTTCGCTATTTTAGTGTCGATGAAGAGGCATTCACTGTAATGCCTCTTCAGTAATATAATATACATTCACTCAAACTTGGTTCCTTGAATTGAAAATGAACCTGAAAGTCAGTTCTTTGAAAAATGCAGCATGGTAGTTGGGGTAGAGGATTCATGCTTTTGTTTTCTGTAACTAAGGTACAGGTTTTGAGCTTGAGTAAATTACTAACCACCTGCTACCCCTAACTAGGGTGTTTCATTCACACACACACACCCCACCTACCTCTTAGTGCAAGAAATATGGACAAAGCCTAAAATAAACAGGGACAGATATTAAATAATGCTCTCGTGAACTTAGAAAGTTGCTAGAATAACAGGATTTGTGCTAGTATGAATTTTTCTAAAGGACATGAAGTCTGAATCTCAAATGTCTGTCATTATTTAGCAACTTCAGCCTTCAATTATTTTCTAGAAAATCACAAAATTTATGAGGAACAGACAAAAAATATGGGGCAAAAATCTGGACATTCTGCAAAATTCAGACAGTTGAGAGGTATGTTACCTACCACACACATACACATACCTCTCAACCTCTTAGAGCAACAAACCCATAAATAAAACTGAGGCAATGGCCCAAAAATAAAGACTTTTTTTTAAATATTGCCCTTATAAATTTAGAAAGATAATAGAAAATAGTAGGTCTTGCATTAGTATGAATTTTCTGAAAGGTATGAAATCTGAAACTCAAATGTCTGCCATTATTTTCTAACTTCAGTCTTTAATGATTTGCTACTAATTTGTCAGAAAAACCACAATTTTATAAAAAATTGACCAAAAATGTGATGCAAAAATATAAAATTGCCAGACAATACAGCTGGGAACCTGTCAAAGAAGGGACACCATTTTAATATGAGCACTGTTAACTTGAGCAGCTGACAAAATTAGAGAATCTACATGCATTTCTGAAATAAAAGTAATGTATAACTCTGATCATTACTTATTTATAATTGTAAAGCCTCCACTTTTTCTTCCAAAATTGCTATTTTGTGGAGGGATTATTAGGGGGGAGCAACATTCTGAGCCAAAATTGGGAACAATTGAGAGGTTTGGATATTCCTAATTCTATAAAGTGATTTATTTGCACGTACCTCTCAACCTCTTAATGCAGGAAATCTGGACAAGGCCAAATATATTGGGGGAACATACAAACAGTACTAGAAAGTGATCTTGTATAAACTTAAGACAGTTGATAGAAAAACAGGTCTTGCTTTAGCATACATTTTTCTGAAGGTTATGACGTCTGAAACTTAATGTCTGTCATTATTTAGTGACATCATTCCTAAATGATTTGCCAGAAAAGTTTATTTTGCATTTTACAGCACGAACACCAATAAATATCTGCTAAACAAAGCAATGCAGTCTCACAATGAAACTAGACTTAGCATTAAAACTCACATTCATTGAAACAGCATTGAAACCCACATTCAAAGAAAATACATTTTGCCAGTGGCAGATAAAGATCAACTTTGTGTTGTTTTCAAATCATAGGCCCCTTGCACATGGAACATACGTGCTCTTTGATACACCTTCCTGATTGTATTAAATTATATTCCTTGTACAATACAGTATAGTTGTTAGAGGGCATTTTAAATTTATTGTTTTGAACATTTTTCCAGTAAACAATGAAACAAAATGCATGCACCAATAATGACAACAGCCCAATTCAGAACATTTCCATCATAAAAGTCTACTCAAACTTCTGCAGTCCACCAGTATCAGTAAATATGCACAATCTCTGAACTAGTAAAAGCCATCGACACAATTCCACATTAAAGAAATCTGTAACTAATGAAGAGGTTGCTGATAGCAAACAACTTTATATTTCATTGTTTCATCTACAAATAAAGTGCCTGTTGCCCTTGAGGAATAAATTGCCTATGTTGCATTAAAAAAGTGATACGCTAGTAATATTGCAATAGGGAATGGATGGCAAACTGATAACAGGTTCATAGTTACTACTAGATATCTTCACCAAAAAGGACTACAGCATCCACCCCCCTTTACAACACAGTACAGTATCAGCAATTCAACTACCTACTGTGGGAGAAGAACCCACAGCCTTCTGCATCAAAAGCAAGCACACTACTTGTCGTGCTATTAACAATATAAGCAAACTCATCTTAAGCAGCACTAAACTTTAGTTCCCCTGCAGCTCTCAGCTCCTTGCAAAATGTACTCGACACTCAGCTGTATCTCTGAATTTTGCAGCACAAGAAATCTGGAAAAAGCCAACATTTATTGGGAGGGGACACATTTTAAACATTGCTTGTATAATTTTGGAAAGTTGCTAGAATAAAATGCTGTGTTACCACCATGCATGTCTTGAACCCAGAACCATATGCACTACAGTCAGTGCAACATACCACTATGCTAACTCAGCAGTTTGAAAAATAGGAAGACTGAAACTTAACGGCTATTAGATAACTCTCAACCTCTTAGCACAAAAAACCTGGACAAACAACAAAAATAATAATGGGGGAATACAACTTCAGTTCTCACTTCTCACCACAACTGAGGAATTCAACTTCAGTTCTCAAAATAGCTCACAACTGTTAGAAATAAAAATCTGAACAAAGCTCAGAAATGGTGGTGGTTGTGGACTTTAGGCTCTTCTTACCCTGAAGCCATACCTCTCAACCTGGAAACATTCAAAATCTGGACAAAGGCCCATGAAAAATAGGTACAAATCTGTACGCTGATTAACATAAAATTATCATACATACTTATGTCAGCCCCACCCACTCCAGTGGAATTGTGGGATACCAACATTCAAAACACAAATTGAAGAGGAGAGAGAGACTGGGAAGTGACAGTCTCAGGTAAAATAGCTTTGCCTTGGATTCTACTTCTAATGCTAGTCCTTCATATTTTAAATACCTTGAGACATTATATATTACATCACATTGTCTTATTCTGCCATCCTCTGAAGTAAGAGATCTATAACGCTAATTATTGCCATTTATTAAGTGTAATTCTCCACATATCAGTTTCAGGAGGGCTTACGAGGGAAAGAGCTAAAATTTGAGTCAAAGTCAAGGACGTTCGTGAAAATCAGGGACAGTTGACAGGCATGGCTTTGGCTGCAAATTGTACAGGTTGTGTAAGTGAGTACCAAAGAGGTTCCAATTCATCCTGAATCGGATTAAGTGGGTAATGGGAGAATGACTACAGCAATGCTTGGAAGTGCAACGGAAATACTTAAAGTCCCAGATATGTAACTCAGACTCTCCTGCTTGAAACATAGCTCTTCAGGAGTACACAAGACAGAAAGGAGTCCCTAAACATTGCAAACAAATTCTATACATTTTCTCTATTTAAACTGTGCCTCACCATGTCAGGATATCAAGAACATTGCACAAAGCACTTCTGATTCTTCTGTTTAAAATCCTTGGATATTTATATTAAAAAAAGATCATTACATCTCTCCAATAAAGCAAGGAAGGGTGCACACTAATTGCTTTCAATATTACAAGTAAAATAAACATAAAAATGTGAAAGACCCAGCTCATGGATGATTTAAATATTTCTACTGCTTACATGGAAATCTTTTGCTAACTGTAACCTCTAAACGTATGCTTACTTACAGGCTAAAAGTCATCCCATGTTTCTTATTCTCTCTGAAAGAAAGACACCAAAACTTCTGTAAACAAATGAAGCATGACATGATGATTTGTCTGTTATGTAAGGTGATAATTGACATCTATTTGCTCAGTAACTGTGAACATTCAGTTTACAGTCTTTGACTAGCCTCATGAGTTTTAACAACCTGGAGTTGGACTCTTGTGTTTTAATTTCGTTCAATATTTTAAACATGTCATTTGTGAAACCATTTGGTTGTACTGCAGTGCTAAATATATTCATTACAAATTCTATATAAATCCAACAATGATTAATTAGGCCCTTCCTGCCACCAAAAAGGGGAAACAACCTTGCCGACACGGTGTGACACACACTACTTTCAACCATATCATCAGTTGGGTAAACCAAATGTCATTCAAGAAAGCCAAACTCTGATTGATAATTGCTTCACCTATCCTACTTTACAGAAAGTTTTACAGTGATATCCCTACTTGTTTCTCCCTTTGAGAGAGAGAGGGAGACAGAGAGAGAGAGAGAGAGAGAGAGAGAGAGAGGGAGTAATTGTACCCCCTTATCCACAAGATACAGAGATTGAATGCTCATAGAACACAGATGGGATGCTCTTCCAGGCTGTGCAACGTTAACGCTGTTCATACTTCCTGAATTCCTGTGGGTACAAGTCCCTTCACACCGGTCAGATAAATAAATGGTAAGATACACACTCGATGACCTGTGCAGATCACCAGGGACATACCCACCTGCTGATCCTCCTAAGCCAAAGGTGTGCACAGGGTCAGTAGCCAGTCACCAGGTAGCGTGTCAAGAGACTGAAAAGAAGCAGTTGTGATCTTGTCATCACACTTAGGGAAATGATCGGCATATAAGGGACACTATAGTACTTGAAGCTGCCTCAGACAGATCAAAACACCAGCACCTGACCTCGTATTTTGAGACATTGCAGCTGAACTAATCTACAGTCCCACCCATTGTATCATGTTTCATTAGAAGTTTATATCTGTCCCATTCAGACCCTTAGCACAAAATTCTATGATTTTGTGTTCCGTGCAGCCTTTCAGAGAGTAACATGACTTAATTGCTTTAAGATAAACTTATAATTGTTTTGTGATAAGGATAATGTGAATTTACACTGATTGTGTATGTTATTAATTTGCATGGCTATGGTATACGTAGTCCTTAACAGTGCCTGGGAACAACTGCAGCAAAATGTCTTGATGTGCCATTGCAAAGTAGTTTGGCACACTTTTGTTTTCTTTTTAATCTATGTTATATTTATTTATTTATGTAGCTCACATTGCAGTCATGATCAGTAATTGTAATAGAGCAGTAACATGTAAGCATCGCATATCGGCATTTACAAAGAAATGCCCTTTTGTAATTGCCGGTATGCAATGCCGGTTGCGGTTTGCATTAAACAGCTGAATTTTCAATCCCGGTTGTACAATTTGCCCTCATACAATGAATCCTAATTATAATTGTTCCTTAGTAACTTAATAAGTATATTAAATAAGACAAAAAAGTTGTGATTTCCTACATTTCTTTTTCTTTAAGCTTGTACACACAATATCAAATATTTCTGCTAATTTCAAAGCATTTATGCAAACAGTAAGACGTACTTGGGCCACATTAATTACTTTTATTAATTTTATTCAAAGTATCGCTGCTGGTATTAAAGCCCTGTCCACACCTGTTTTGTGTTACTTATTGATTTAATCTGTGGGTGGACTGACTAACCAATGTAAGCAAATATCTTTTTAGATGAGAGGGTTAAAGGACGGTAGCAGCAAAAGCAAATCCATACTGTGGAACTAGCACATTTGAAATGGCCCGAGAGTTTTAACGGTGTCTAGGAGGTCTCGTCTGTCACTTCACCTTTGGAGGAACTTTTGCATAGTTTAATTGGTTCAAATCGGATGCATTCATTTGTGAAACCCTAGACTATTTAGGGTTGAAGTAGACTCCTAGAATGATGGCACATAAAACAAAAAAACGAACAATAACTTTTCTTCCTTTTTAAATAAGTACAGCTGCAAGTTGTGGCCAGACCTGTAACCAATAAACAAAATCGCAATTTGAAGGGGCCACACAGGAATTCGTGGAACCCCATTATTTTAGACTCAAAACCGGAAAACTCAGAGGAATTTGGTACGGTTGAGAGGTATGCCTGAAGCAAAGGTACAGGGTTTGAGCCTAAACACCTGGTGTGTTATGTAGGCGCATACATACATACATACATACATACATACACACACGCACGCACGCACGCACACACACACACACACACACACACACACTTTCCTGCTCTGTTTCACACATACTCTCCTTACCTCATTGCTCCATACTTTCCTGATCCGTTTCCCGCTCACACTCTTATCGGTTAACAATTGTGCCATTCCTGATCCATTTCCCGCTCGCAGCCAGCCGGACATGATGTCAGCTCCCATTCGCCTTCACCACAACACCCAGTAAGCATCCTTAAAGAGCCAATGCTTTTTTTTTAGTTAAAAAGCTACCGAACCCAGCAAGCATCCTTAAAGAGCCAACACTTTTTTTTTTTTTTTATAGTTAAAAAGCTACCCCCTTTCTGAATAAGTTGTACTGAAATCAGTACAGTGCGTATGCCTCCCGACGTCCCTGCTCACATCTCCATGCAACATCACAAATGTACATTGTGATCACATTATCAGACTTGTAATTAATAACATAATGTGAAAGTGGACAGAAAACAGCTCACATGCTGTTAACAATACTGAGGATATTTAATATTTACACAACACAGTGATCTAAAAAAATGTCTGCAAATATACATTCAGATCCACCTGTGTAACATTAACAGTCACCTGGATTTGAGTCATGTGACCACAGCCAACCAACAGAAACAATGAGAACAATTAAAATAACAGCAACAATTAAAAAAAAAATCTCTCTCTCTCTCTCTCTCTATATATATATATATATATAGATATATAGATATATATATATATTGGTCGTTAGTGGTTTTTAATCAGCTTTATACATTAGTGATATTGCATTTGTTCTTTCATTAACACAGGTTTAATGGTGACAGCACTATTTAAACCTGGTTTATAATCAGTTTTCAAAATAAGAATCCAACTCATTATTGTCTAATATGTTGTTTATATCACCACCCCAGGAAGTTTTTTCACCATAGCGATCACCCTAAACTTAAATTCATAGCCAGTATCAGTCTCTACAATATGTTTACTCAGAGCATTTGTCTCTATATTCCTATGTATTTCTGACCTATGTTTAATTATCTGTTCTTTAAATTTACAGCTACATTTGCTTACATAAAAGAGGGACATTTTATTTATACAGGTGGCAAGATAAACCACGGGTGTAGTATTATATGTGGCACGACACAGAAAGGTATATGTCCTAGCTGCACCACTGTTTAGGAGAGCTAATGACTAATTTAGAGATGCTAATATGTCCATACAAGAAAATACAGTTTGATACATCACCATTTATAATAGAAGAACTAATGATAGAAAGAATATAATATGCCGAAACTGGCACATTTTAAGAACTAGGCCTGAATTGCAATCCATATTTGGAGAACAACCAAGGTTTTTATACAGAAAATGGAAAAGCATGAAGAGAAGATATGTTATAAAGGTTTTGATTTAGGTATTATTAATGATAGTAATGTTCAGTTTAAATCTGGAACCTTTCCATGCCACAACTGCAGCTGCTGTAGAGACATAACCACTAGCAAAAGAGTCATACACCCCAGTACTAATAGGACATATACCTTTTAGTGTCAGTGTGTTAAATAAATTTAATTTAAGTTCTATAGAACTTAAGGAAGAGTCCGCCCAGCACCCCCTCTCTCCCGTGTCTTCACCTGCAAGGAGGAATCCCATTCCATTTTTAGGATTTGAAGATTTACTTTCTCCAGTGGCTCCACTTCCAGTTCCAGGTAAGTAAAAAAAAAAATGCTCATATTACAAATGATTGTCCTACACTGTGTGAAGTCTGTGATCAGTAGCTAGCTGCTGCTAGTATAAAAGGGCACACTTATTTTGCTCTGTCCTAGTTTTCCAACATTTAAAATGTCATGTTTAAGCTCAGAGATTTGTAACGCCATGCGTTGAATTGCATTGGTAGTAATATTGCCGGTGGCTGTTAATTACACTGCCACTGATTGGTGTGTTTTCGAGGTTGGGCTATTTAGAGGAAAAAGGAAACATTTTTTTCTTCAATCTTTAGTTTAATACTTTACTTATTTATTTATTTAACATTTGTATGCTTTTCCTCCAATTGCTCAAATTGGATTGTATTTGTATAACGTAGTTACGTAGCAGCAGCAGCGAGCAGAATCCAGTCTGGAATTGTACTGTGTGTTGAAACTTTTATTTAAGTTCTGTAGAACTTAAGGAAGAGTCTGTGATTAGTAGCTAGCAGGGAAAACAAAAGGGCACACTATAGTTTGCTGAGTCTTAGTTTACCAACATTTAATCTCATCTGTCTTTAAACTTAGAGTAATGTTGTGCCTGTGTGTTGCTGCTAATTACACACTGAATGGTGTATTTTTGAGGTCGGGTGGGCTACTCAGAGAAAATGGAAAGTTTTTTTTTCTGTTTTAATTTTAATACTTTACTCTTTTATTTATTTTTTATATTATTTAACATTTCTGTAGGTTTCCTCCAGGTGCTCCGGTTTCCTCCCACATTACAAAGACATGCGTCTGGACTCTGGAGCACTGGAAATTGATTGGTTCCAAGTTGGAGTTTCCCAGTAAACAAATGTTAAATAAACAAAAATAAATAAACAAATCTTGCTAGAACTCCAAATGGATATCTGAAAAAGTGGTATTTTGTCGCACTCAACAGTAATTTCTGCACTGGTCTCTACAGTTCCTGTTTGAAGTATTTGGAAAATTCTTTCAAATTATAATCTTAGTTTTTCTAGCAAGGAATTATTATACTAAAAATTCAAGACTGATAGTCTTTGTAGCAGTCTCCTAACCATAGTAACAGCAAGTGCTGACTCAACATTAACCCATACAGTAGAGAGAAAATATTTATACGAGATGCCAAGGTTTACCTATGTCAGTGGCTCAACACATAGCCCACCTGCCTTTCAGAATGGAAGCTCAGTTGACTGTTGGCTTCATTCCTACCTGAGAATGTTAGATTTATTTTTTCTTAAATCCATAATGGAATTGCAGTGCTGTGTGTGTGTGTGTGGGGGGGCAGCTGCTGCACTTCTGAGATATTAAGCCCAGGCCCCATCTGCCCCAGTAAGTGAAGCTCTGGAGAATGTAAAAGATCCCGTTGTACTTATCAAAAAGGATACATGAATTTCCCTGATGCCCTGACCAAATTTCCCCTAATCGGTATTAATACCAACTTCAGTGTCCCCTGAAAAGATTCCAGTAGCCTAGTGAGACTAACCTGGTCAACAAAACATAAATAAGTAAATAGTAATATCCATATGTTATCTAATTCAGGAGAAAGCAGTAACACTAAGGTGTAGCATGTAACAAGTGATGACATTATAAGAGAACTTACAGAAAATGAAGTAAAATGTCAAAAATAGTTTCAGATTTGTACATGTGCAGAACATTGTATTTAAGAACAGAATGACTGAACATATCAACCTCCTCTCACACAGTTTACAATGACATTGACATTCCTGCGCAGTTCTTTCAGTGTCCAAAACAGTGCTTAGACTCACATCATCTGAGTCATATGGCTTTATGCCTCACTGCAACAGAGCTAGGCTGTTTCCATTCATTGCACAGATTTTTTGTTAGGATTTTATGCAGTTCTTCAAATGTTTCTGGAATGGACTACTATCTGAGGAGCTTTCTATGGTACTACTGAAGTAATTGTTTAACATTCTGTGGCTTTGCTACTTAGTGTGGAGAGGGTTAGCATCATATGTAAGTTACTCGTGCTTTTCATTTAGTTTAAAAGCATTAGGTCCAGTTTGCCAGAAATGTTACTTTATGATAAGTTTTCCTCTTTTAATTTAATTTAGTTGTTTTTATTTTAAGTGTAGGTACCAGTCAGAAAAACATACTGTGCTTGATGTGCAGCAGGCACCATGGTATATTTTACAAAATATGTAAGAAAGTTATATTTGATTATTTATAATGGAAGGAAACCCAAGTAGGCATTATAATAAATCTCACAGGATGCTGAAGCAGTTGGGTGACAGTCACTAGCGTCTGCTTATTAAGCTGTAGTCTTTGAATGTAGTGCCATTTGCCTCAGGAAAAGAACAAACATAATGTTTTCATTGGGCTAGATGAAGTAATTGATACTCACATGATCAATACACAAAGCTTTGTTCCCCAATTGAAAAACATGTTCACACTTGTCAACTTTGACATTGCTTTAAATCATGTTATGATACAAAAACACTGTGAAGGAGCCAGATTGTGGTTGTCTTTCTTCGGTTTGCATTTGAAAGTTGGTATCCCACAATTCCATTGGAGTGTGGGGGGGGGGGGTTACATAATAACGTATACACATTTTATATTAATCAGCATATAGATTTATACCTATTTTTTTATGGGCCTTTGACCAGAGTTTTGATGTTTCCAGGTTGAGAGATATGTGTCCTCCTGCATTTAAATAAATATTTTTGTTTAAGCTCTGTATAGCATGTTTTTAATTTTCTGAGAGAAATTAAATACTTTTTTGTGATATCAGGCTTTGTAAAGGAAATGCAGAAGTATATTAACATGGTCAGATATTAATAAAATAAGGGCACAGATTTACCAAGGTTTTAAGATTGACTAGTTTTGTAGAGGTAATACATAATTCCACTAATTCTTTTTGACAGAGCAGTTCTCTGCCTTGAACAAGCAGTAGACATCTGAAAAACTTTGATTGAGAAAGGAAGTATTAGCATGATCACTAAGCACATTTCTCAGTTAATTAAACAGTTTCAGTACAGCTCTAGTTTAAATGACTTCCATGTTTAACTAGTTCTAAATGTATTCACTCATTCACTCCCTGATACTTGCTTATGGCTTGTTAAGGATCTGGAGCCTATCTCAACTCTCAGATTGAACTTAACAGAGAAATTAATGTCCTTTAATACTAAATAAATCCAGGTAAATGTGCAATGTTTATGGCTATTGCATTATTTTCTGCACTTTTTTTCTTTTTCTCAAAGTATATTGTAAGAAACGAGATAATTTATTGTGTGTTTATATTAACCGTTTGCAGAGAGAGAGATGTCTTATCAAACAGAATGATTGAGTATGTGATTCATTTGGAGACCTGGTGGTTTTGCTCTTCTCCTGTTGTATACTTGCAGTCTAATGAACATTGGTGCAGTTTATTATATTTTCAACATTTGTTCTATAGTACTACCAGCTTGCTGTTTAAGCTATGTGTGTCTGTTTCTGAGTGCAATTGTATCTTGGATCTTGGATAACTATATTAACTGCATTTATCACCAAATTAAGATAATATTTCATTATTCTCCATAGTTCTGGAAAAGGCAAGGTAACATTATAGAAGCTCCAAAAAGATAGAGCATGACCATGGTTGCTTGGCTATTTGATGCAGCTTTAATTTGAGTCAATCTTTCTCATGAGAGAAGCATGGAGTAGCCAAGACAGGTTTACACAAACAGGATAGCAGTAAAAAAATACACTATAACATTCTACCGATCCAC